>NW_010563062.1:0-1764 GCF_000687285.1 Phaethon lepturus
TCCCTTCCAACCCAAAACATTCTATGATTCTCTGAAGTAGTTAATCATTTCAGATTATTTCAGAGCTAGGGATGTTTGGTTTTTGATATGCTTGCTAGCATTGTCTACTGTGATATTTTTGTGTACAATTTAACTATGAGCATTTTGAATGTTTCCCTTGTCAACCAAGTCTGTGAATCTAATCCTGAAAGGTGCCTCCCCTTTAGCACCTATGCCCATCATTTAGGCACCTAGGTCCACCATTTAGGCAGAATTTTCAAAGTTGATATTCATCTGCCACCTAACTCTGCGTGCCTTAAGGGAATGTCCACACTGCACAATACAAAGCTATTCAGAGATACCCAAGGAGTTATACCAAATCAGTATCTCCATTTTATGGAGATATAACACTGACCAGGACTTGGGCCAACATCTTTACGAAACATGAGGAATGGAGAAATTCCTCTAAAGAAGAGAGGTTTCTACATCTAGCACAGTGCGGAAGAGCACTACATCAGCCTTCAGTCAATTGAGCTTTTTCTTATAAACTTTCCTAGTGATAACTCATTTGCCCAAGTTAGGTGGCCCAGCTGAGATACCTGGTTTCTAGGAATCTCTCTTTGTCTTTCCACTTGTATTGTAGGGAAGGCCTAGACTGGAAAAAAAATTCCATTATAAGATAGACAACCAAGGGTTTGGATACCTCCATGAGGAGCAGCATAAAGCTTTGTGTGTTTAAGAATGCCATGTCTAGTGCAGCCCATGCTCCGTAACGATCCTAATTAGATTTTAAAATTGTAGCAATCCATCAGTATGCTGGAATCCCCACTTAAGAGTGCTTGTGCCTCATTCCATCAGGTTCACAAATGAGGTAATCTCTATCTCATCAGATTTATCAGGCTCATTTGGAAAGGACTGCTGCATCACCCTTCATACCAATGGTTCAATGGTTCAGTGACCAAAGCAGACGTGGGAAAGAGGTACTTCTGGTCATATAAAAAAAAATTAACCAGTGTTTCGAGCAGTGCATCAAAACTAAGTCTACCCACTTCCAAGTGAGTTTTGTAATTACTAGGCTAGAAAGACGCTTTACTGTTCTCTGAACTGAAGAATCCTCACATCTTTCATGCAAAGCAAATCACCATCAACAAAAGGGATGGAAAGTTCTGCCACCAACCATTAATCACCTTTGGTCTGGTGTTTAGGGCACTCTCAGGAGAGCTGTGGGTTTCCCACACCTTGGGGTGTGTTTTCTGAAAACTATATACAGGTAAATGAAAGAGCAGATGACCATTTTTAAAAAGGACGGACTCTGTTTTTCCAAGCACAGGGATGCCTCTAATTCTCCTCCAGCATGAGCAAAAAGAGGGATATGAGGGATATAAGGCCATCACAATACATTTTAAGATCATTAGTTTCACCAGAAAAAAAGAAAAAAAAAGGATCCTGTCTTTCAGTGCAATATTTTGCAGCCAACTTTTGTTTCTCAATAGTTGAGACACATGTTCCTGTGCAGTGATTCTGCACAGGAACATACAATAGTTGATTATATGACAGGCTGAAGGTCTAACCACACTCAGAAGGACCAGTCTCGCAAGGAACCCTGTGTGAAGAGACCTCTACCTTCCTGCAAAGATCACTGAGGTCACTGGACTTCAGACAGCCACAGAAGTCCAGCAGGTCTAGGTGTCTTGCATAACTGGGAACACAGCAGATTTTTAAATTGATTTGTGCAAAACACAACTCACAGGGATTTTTATTATTGATAATAAATAATAATAATTT
>NW_010563063.1:0-2373 GCF_000687285.1 Phaethon lepturus
AGGCCGTGCCCCACGTACCCAGGCAGGGAGGAGGCGGGGGGCACTGCGGGGCAACCCTGGAGGAGGCAGCAGGACATGGGCTGAAAAAAATCACCCCCGACTTCCCACTTTGCCCATCTGCAGCATGGATGTCTAACACGAGGTGAGCACAGCAGTCTTCCTCAGGGAAGCAGGGTGAATCGCTCTATCCACCCACCTACTTTCCAGAAATCCACTCCAGCTTTGGAATCTCTTCCCTGGCAATGGGTCCAAGGCAGCCAGGAGCGGATAAGCCGGCCAGCCACCTGAGACCTCCTGAATCACACCCATCCTGTTTCCTTAGGCAGCCATGCTAAAAAGCCCGACCTGGAACCCCCCCGAGGCTTTTTCACACGCACACCACCACAGGTCCCCCTCCCTGGGCTCAGGGAAGAAGCGCCAGGCATTTGCTACCAACCTAAGCATGGGCTTACGGGCTGGGGTCTAGCAACCCTCCCTGGCTGATGTTCACACCAGCATTTGGAGAGAACGAGCTTGTCCCAGTCTCTGCTGGCAAGAGGAGGCAGGCAGGTATTGGGAGATGAGGGAGTCTCCATGTGGGCAGCTGCTCCCAGGCTACGGTCCGCAGGAAAGGGGAGGGAGAGGGACCCGGTCCCTGCCACCAGCTCTTCAGCCCTGGCTCAGCTGGATCACACCAGCTCCGGCTAACTATGGCAGAGCACCAGGGATTAACCCAAGCCATATGTAGTATTTCACTATTTCATTTTATTTTTTAAAGGAATTACTCTGGGTGTCTTTGAGCTCTCTGCCACGGCTGGATGCCTCTGCCAAGGAGCAGCTCTGGGCTGTGCACGGCAGGAGCTGCCGCTGGAAGCACAGGCTGCCCGGGTCTCTAAGGGTTAAGGCAGGCACAGCACAGCCTGCTTTTATCCTCTTTCTGGAGTTTGTTTTTCTCCTTCAGGGGAAGGCCATCCTTAAAGAAACACTGACAGAATTAAAGCCACAGACACCTGCATACAGGGGCACAAACCAGACATGGACAGTTTCCTACTGCTATTTTCACCGCCTTGAAATCTTAAAAGCAAAACCGCTCATCAGGAAAACGCAACAAACCCCTCCACTGCCCAGTTTTGCTGTTACTGTTGGGTCCTGTCCCAGCGGCACTTCCAGGCCCCAAATCAGGGACATCGGAAGCAGCCAGCACCTTGCCCAGAGGAGTCTGCAGAGGAGCATCGGCACAGCTGCTGAATTTTACTGCCCGTTCCAAGTCCACAGAGTTATGCTGCTGCCCGGAGCCCTCCATCCATGCCTCAGTCTGCCCGGCCACAAAAACACCCGACGCCTGGGCTCTGCAGAAGGTGACTTGACCTCAGGGAGGCTTCTCCTTCTTACAGCACTTCAGTAGCAACAAACCACCAGCAAAGCTGGGTGGTGTTACTAATTCAGCCCAGGCCTGCCAGTAGCATTCAGAGCACTGATTTAACAATGATTAAATATTGATGCTGTTTGTAAAGCACTTTGTGATCCTGATAGGAGGAGGCACCCACAAGGATGGGGAATTGCTGCTATTTACAAGGCACCACACATGCAGTACGGCTCTACTTTCTAAATTCCTTGCCTCAGACCCATGCCTCCCACAATTTCTAGCAGGGGCTTGCAACAGTATTTGCCCTTAAAGTCTCGGCTTCAGGCATCGTATGTTTATCTGGTGGAAATAGAGGGTTTCTCTGTGGTGGTGGTCTCACGCCCCCGCAGCTGCCTCGTGGAAGGGGGACCCTCACACACTGCAAATACCCACAGGAGCAGGAAGACCCGTGTGTGCGCACACGTGTGCCCAAAGCCTGGCTGCCCAGTGTCTGGGGTGCACACACGGCTGCCCTCCCCCCCACCACACGCTGTCACCGCACAGCAGCTGCTCCCCTGGTCAGATAGAGCCAGCCTCCCAGGGCTGCAGATATTTAATTAGCTGGGTCCGTCATTCACAGTGCTTGCTGCCCCCCCCGGCCCCAGGGAGCAGCTGCCAGGCATCGAGGAGCCCTGGGAAACAGGTAGGAGCCCTGGGAAACAGGCAGAGCAGGCAGCCGGCCCCGTCCAGCGCTGCCCACGCATCTCTGGGATGTCTGCCCAGCCCTAACTCAGCCAGCCGTCGGAGGGTTAATCCAGCCGTGCTTCTTCCCCTTACCTCTGTTCTCCCCATCCTGGGCCACTCTGTCCTCCTTGGCAGCCAGCTGGGACTGTGCCATCAATGCCCCCGAGAGGGCCAGGAGCCCCGAAGTGCCGCTGGCCCCGCTCAGGCTAGAAGGCTGCATGCTGGAGGGGTGGGGTGTCAGCGGGATGGAGGATGCGTGGTGGGAGAGGTGCTGAAGCTGCTGCTGCTGCAAGAGAAAGAGCAAA
>NW_010563064.1:0-2069 GCF_000687285.1 Phaethon lepturus
TGAATACATGGCAGGTGGGAGCAGGAGCTTTCGTTTACTCAGGTGGGCCATAGCTAAGGTGCCCTCCTTGTTCACATGGGGTTTGTCAAACTTTTTTCCCTCCCGCTGGGCTTGTGCGTGTCACTGCAGTCCTGGAGGGGCCGAACAGTCGCAGCGTGCGTCGGGGGGTCCGGGTGCCTCTGGCAGCGAAGGGTGCGCGGGGGGATGGCGGCGGCTGGCACTACTGGGCAGGGTCCTGGGAGAGTCAGCGTTCGGTATTTGCACGTGGGTAATGCACACCCAGGGACGTGCTCGGGGTGGCTCAGCGAGAGCCAGCGCGGCCCTGGCCGTGGGACACCCATGTGGGTGACCCCTCGGGAAGTGGCTGTGCGCCCTCGGAGCCGGCTCTGGCATGCAGCACCAAGGTGCTGCTTGCACTCAGCTCTGAATTAGGAGTCCGAGCACTTGGCACTCCTTTTTGGGGGTGCCCTGAGCAGTTCTCGCATGGCAAAGCAGTCCAGTAACGTGCAAGCAATGGGGAAAGCGAACCCTTAGAGCATCTTGCAAAACATCCTGGGGCTGGATGCAGAAAAAGACCTGGTGTGCTGGGTTGGTTTGGGTGCTGGTGAACCCTTTGAAAAGCCTTTGCTAGCGCTGCCTCTGCGTGCAGCTGCATCGGCTGTGCCACCGCTTGCCAGTGACTCTTGGATGCTCGGGGGTTCATAATTCATTTATATTTTTGTTGGAAGCTCCATTCAGGTTTGGTTGTTGCCCCGTTGCAGGAAGTTGCTCTGATGAATGACCGGAGTGGATTTCTCTTCCAGAGGAACCCAGGCTTTCTGTGGACATCACTGTATATCAATACTGCTCTAATTGTCCATGACATATAGTCTTGGCGTTTTTCCCAGGCAGTCTAAATAAATCATACACTTCTGCTATAGTAAATAGTCTGTTAGAAGAGATGTTAGAAGCTTACGGCCCTCCCCCTCCCTCCAGGAGCTTCTTTTCACTGCCTCTAATTTTCCACGGACTTTCCATACTACTGAGGCTCTCCGCAAGGGCACCTGCTGCCCGCGCCGCCCGGGCAGGTCTGCGGGGGCAAAGTGCCCAACGTTGCAGCTCCCTCCAGCCTGGGGGGGGTGTGGGGAGGGGAGGGGGTGGCCGTGCCCAGAGCTCAGCTCTGGCGCTGGCATCTGCCCTCGATGGAGCGGAGCTGAGCTGGAAAGTTCCTTGCACTGCTTAAGAAATGCTGGAATTGCACACTTGCAAAGTCTTTGTTAGTATATATTATTTACATCAAGAGAATGCATAAATAAAATAGCAAATATCTCACAAAAATACAGGTTCTGTTAATCGGGTGTTGCAAACGAAGCCCCGTGTGCTCAGGCTGGGCAACCTCGCATGGAGGGGACAACGTGGGTCCCCCTGGGCTGGCGCAGGGGACAGCCCGGGCAGTGACATGGCCCGGGAGTGCCAGGGTCTCCCAGGACAGGGGACAGGGTCACAGCCCAGACAGGTCCTTCTCCGGGGAGAAGTACAGGTATGCAGCAAACTGCAAGTGCAAGCTCTGCTAGCGCCGGTGGTGGGAAGGCGAAGACTTTCCAGGGGAGAAAAGCCCGGGGAGTGCACAGAGCTGGTGGGAAAAGATGCCGGTGTCCCAGAGGAAACTGCAGCGGGAAGGCATTTTGCTTCTGGATGCACCCCTCCATCGCCCCAGGAGCAGAGGAGCGAGCTCGCCCGGGCGGCTCAGACGCAGCAGCAGAGCGTGGAGCAGTCGAGCCTGGCTGGCGTCCCGGCGCTCCCGGCCTTCTTGTTCTCCTTGGGCAGCAGCAGCACGAAGGCCATGGCCAAGGCGCAGTGGTAGAAGCTGTGCACGTAGGTGTAATCCCACTCCTGTAAGCAGGGAGAGCATTAGCGAGACCTGCCGGGGCCGCGGTAGCCGCGGTGCCGGGGGCTCTGCGTTAGGTGCAAAACATCAGGTTTCTGCAAGTAGCCAAAAGGAAAGGGATAAAAAAATATTCCTGAGCCCTCTGCCTCTTTTTGTTGTCAGAGAAAAAGGGATTTCCAGCCTTAAAAAAAAAAAAAAAAAA
>NW_010563064.1:2095-7866 GCF_000687285.1 Phaethon lepturus
TCCCATTTGCACATTTCCCAATTCTTGAATGAAGTGTTTCATTACCCTGCAAAGGACGCGGCGGCGAGGCCGGGGCGTGGGGGGAGGCGGTTTCTGCTAAGTGACATTTTTATGTTCTGCTAGAATTTGCAATTACTAAATGCTTTGAAAAATAATCCTTGGGGATGACTGTGAGGTTGTATCTAGCAGCTCCCAATGCACAGAGCAGCCGTAACGGCGGGGGGGGGGGGCGGCGGGGGCGGGCGCGGCGGGCAAAAAAAGCCAGGAGCCAGCCGTAACGGCGGGGCTGAGCGCAGGCGTGACCGGCAGCTGTGTCGGGGGGTTATCGCCTTCCCCGTGCGGGACAGACGGACCCTTTTGCACAGGACGGGCGGACTGGCCAGCAATGAGAGCAAAAGCCTATAAACACGGGATCGAGTGCCCCTGGGAGTCAACTGAGAGTCTTTGCTTTGGCTTGAGCCAGTTTTGGATCCGGACATGCCTGGGTCGTATCCAGTCCCCGCCGTGGCTCCGTGAGGTGTCCTTAAGTCACCCGTGCCCAGCTTCCAAAAAACCCCACTCATATTTGACAAAACCATTTTGAGGACCACATATGGCTGAAGAAAACATGGCCCATGTCCTTGCAACTCACTTAATGGGTGAAAAAGAGAGAGAGCATCACCCTGCGTGTCACCCACTGTCACATCTGTCCCTGCCCACACCGCAGTTAACGGGCCAGGGGCTGGGACGGGGACAAGCCGGGAAGACCCTCGTCCCTGTCACCTGACCCTGGTGTGCCCAGCCCACAGACCTGCACCTGAGCTGGGTTTTGTCCAAGGCTGGATGCAGCCCAGCGGCGCGAAGCGGGAGGTCTCCCCTCCTGGTAACGTCCTCCACACCTTGTAAAGTCAGGGTGATTGAGCGTGCAGCAGGTACCTCAAAGAAGAACCTCAGCATCAGTGCTAATGCCCCGAAACAGAAGCCAGGACCAATCTGCTGGGTGTAGACGCTCTTGTCTGGATAGAGCCCTTTCTTCTCTTTCATCTTTTGTAGCTGGAAGGAAAGGGAGAGCACACCAGGCGTTATTGACCCGGATTTAGCTGGCTGCTCTGCATCCCGAAGATCCCATGAATGCTGAGATAAAACCACGCCAGCCCGCAGGCTGGGGGTCTGCCTGCACGTGGGAAGCACCTCTGCCTGCGTGCTGCAAGGGGTCCTCCCGCTTCATTCCTGATCATCATGCTGTTTTCTTAATATTCAGCCCCAAACCCAGCTCAGGGAGTGTGTGCCCTCACAAACCCAGTCTTTGGGAGAGCAGATCCCAGCATAGCATCCGCAGGCTGGGGGATGCAGGGTGGTCCCGTGCCTCTGGTCCCCTCCCTGCCCATCCCCTCCCCATTGTGCCCACTTGCTTTTAGCTGCTGGCTGGGCAATTAGACGGGGCTTAGCAACGGTATGTAGCTGGGACTGGCATCGCTCTATTTCCGCGGTGCTTGGCAGCACTTTCCTGCAATTTTTATCCCATCACTGAATCCTTCTCCTTGCCCACTCCTGCCAATGGCTCCACCACCGCGCTCCCGGTGATCCACAGCATCTGCTGTGTGCGGGGCACAGGCTGCAGCGCCGTGCCCGACTGTCCCAGCCGGCTGCAGGCAGACTACAGGCAGATGCCTTCCCACTTTATCACCGTGTTTTATGCACATCTTCCACTGGCTCCAGGGCAGTTTACCAGACCCCTCTGCCTCTGAGTAGCTGTAAAAACTCCATAAATACGTTCCTTCTGATTAGAAATGCAGGGACAGGAGATGTGGTAGATTGCTCAGACCAATCGAATCTGGCATTTATCACAAAGGCTGCTTGCTGTCTGCCTGCTTTCTGCTCGGGTTGAAGGAGAAGTGCTGTTTAATCACTGTGATGGCCTGTGCTGTGAGAGCTGGACCTTGAGGAGGAAACTGCTGGTGCAGGTCAGACCCCTCCGTGTAGGGCTCAGCCCCTTCCCCGCCGCGAGCATCCTGCAAAGCCCCGGCGTGGGGCCCTTCCCCACGTACCCATTTCACCGTTATCACCAGGACGGCCGTCCCGATGGGTCCCGAGTAGACGCCGTAGCCCCAGCGGTTGTGGTAGGTCCTCACGGCGATGGTGAGGACGCCGAACATGACGAAGGTCGATCTCTTCGGCTCGTCAAACTCTGCCAGGGCTGCGTGGCACCGAGCACAGGGAGCATCAGCTCACCCACCCCCTTCCTCGGCTGCCCTCCTACAGCCTTACTGGGGTCTGTCCCACCGGCTCTGGGGACCCTCAGCATTGCATCCAGGTCTGGTTTGCCCTTCCTACACCTCACAGCTGAGGAAACTGAGGCACACAAGCAAACCATCCCGGGGCAGCTGAGTGGTAGGTCTAAGAGCTGATCTTAGAGGTCTAACGTTCAGCGTTGCGCGTGGAAGCTAAAGGAGATTTCCCACCCGTATTTCTCTTTCCTGCCTTGACCCAGCAGCTGGAGGCGATTGCAAAGGTGCCTGCACCCAGTGAGCCTGCAGTTGGCTCTGGGGTTCATCCTTCCTCTCCAGCCCTCCCAAACTTGCCGGCTCACCCCGATACAGCCCCCATCACCCCGCTCTGGAAGGACCGTGCTCGCCAGCGCGATGGCGACCGGGCTGCCTGGCCATGCCGGCACCTGCCTGAGGTTTGCAAGCTGGAAGTCGCCAGTGCGAGTAAATTATTAGAGGCTTTTGTTTAGCACAGAATGGGGTAATAACTGATAAAAGTTATGGATCCCAGGGGGCTCCGTGCTTTTCCAGCTCGCACAGCTGTGTTATGGCTGTCCTGGATTTGCATTCCGGGAAGCGTGCCCGAGGGTCTGTGTCCGCACATGTGTGCTCGGGCTTTACAAGCCACAGCGAGAGGCTTCCCTGGGCTTCAGTCACCACACCTTCCATGTCCTTGGATCGTGGTTTTATAGGGAGTTTGGCTAAGGGATAATGTCCGCATTTTAATCTCTGTTGTTTCCCTGCGGGTCAATATTTTAAACATCGTCGTCCGGGATTTGTATTTTTTTGCAAGGTTTTTGAATGCAGTAATGAAGCAATCAAGTTGAATTTTGCTGCAAGGAGCCAAAGTGTCTGGATCGGCTCTGACCTACCCCGACACTGCTGTTACCTGCTGAAAATGCCCTTTGGAGATGATTTGCCTCTTTGCCTTCTCCAGCCGAGCAGAGACAGCACTGAAGTGCGGGAGCCCACCTTGGGACTCGTGCCGCGGGGGAACAGAGCCTCTGCTAAGGTTAATATTTCCCCCACTCATTTATGGGGGATAAATCATGGGAGATTTATCCCGTCGCATGCCCTGGAAGGGGGATGCTGCTGTCTGCGCTGCTCGAGGGCGAAGGGAGGAGGAGTGGACGTGTGCCCGCGGAGGGGGTGCTGCCCCACGGCTCCTGCAGGAGCCCCCCATCCCAGCCAGAGGTCCTGCGCCATCCCTGGAGCCCTGAGGGGCGGAGGGGAAAGTCCTGTGAGAGTTTTGGGGCTGTGCATCGGCGTGGTGACCCCAGCTCGGCACCAGGAGGGCTGGCGACGCAGTCCCTGGGTGTGCGGCTGCTAGAGATGGTCCGAATCTGTTGAGCAAAGCCTTTGCTGTTGGAAAGTGACTGTCCCCTCATCTCTCTCCCTGTACCCTACTCTATTTTCCTGTCAGAAACACTCACATCCTTCCAAAAAAACATGTTGGCAAAATGGGAAAAAAATAGATTTGAAATTTTCATCCTTCTTTAGTTTTGTCTTTTTTTCTTTTTTTAATTTTTATTATATATTGTTTCAGTGGCAAATGCGGAACAAAATGAGAAAAAAAGAGAGTGAAGGGAATGTGGGAAAAAGGAAACTGAGTAATAGGGCAAGGGTCAAGATTTTTAATAAAAAGGAATTGAAATATATTTCTGCATATTCTAAGCAGATCTAATATTTCTCATCAGCCCAGACTAGGCTTTTGATAAACTAGGAAGATATACTGGTTTTGACTTAACCACTTTGATTTGCATGCTAGCAAGAGCAGTGGCAGATTCTGCATTTCTTAATGCCCCCCACCAGGACAAGACAAGACAAGCTGATGGGCCCAGTATGGGGAAAATGAGGAGAAATGGGAGATTCCCTGCTATAAGAGGTTTCAAACTAAGTCACCTCATAGTCCTGTCCCGCCTTGAACTGAAGCACAAGGCTGCATGTGTTACTTGCCAATTTGAAATAAATAATTCTGCTGTTCTAAGGACATGCATAAGAGCTGGTGAAGGCAGAGGAACACCCGGTGCCAAAGCTCTGTTTATCTCCAAGAGCAAAACTTCTCCAGCCACCACTCAGGACAGTTTTCATGTGTGTCTGAACCCCACCGAGTGCAATGGCTTTCCAAGGCATGAATGATGTAAAAATGGATTAAACCATAGCGTGGGCTGACTTCCATAAAAGACAGTCTCAGAGCTAAGTCTTGCAGATTATGCGCTCGCATTTCTGGGGGCTGTACCCACTAACCTTCCCACCAGCGATGCTGCCAAACCCTGCCCGACCTGCAGATGCTGGTGCTCTGTAGGAACCGTGAGAGACCAGTGCTTACCCATCAGGGACACCCAGATGGACAGAGCTGTTCCATAGATGCTGAAGTACTCTAGGATATCGTAGCGCATGAAGCACAGCACTGATAAACCAGGGCCGTCACATGCATGGTAAATCTATTAAAAAAAAAAAAAAGGCATTAAGAAAGCTAGTTGTCTACCCACGGACCGCTGAAGTAAAATAAATTACTTCTGATATTATCAGTTGGTTTGAAACAGCCTTTTCATGGCTGTTAAGAGGATGGCCAGCCAGGAACAGGCCAGTCTCATATACACCAGGGTCACTGATATGCAGTAATGAATATATTTGAGAAATAATGTCACCGTTCCCAATTGCAAATTGGCTGAGAATCAGCATTCTTCTCTCTTAGTAGAAATTATTTGTGGATAAGCTTCAGTTTGCCTCTTGGTCTGTGCCAGAATTTGCAATCTGATGACTTCGAGCCGAGCCGCAGGCGGTGCGGGGACGTCCTCTCCAGCAGAAGGAGGGCTCTGAGGTTGTGGTTCTGGTTGCGAAAGATCCTTGTACAACAATTCAAAATGAGCGTCCGGATGACATGTGTAGAGATGCCAGGTCACTGTCCAGGCGAGCTAGAGTTTGTATGGCCGGGGAATTCACTCATTAGTGCATTCCCTTAAAAGCTGCTGGTTCCTGCCCGTTAGCTCATTGATTAGGTTATCTGCTCAAAAACCATTGTCATGCAACATCGTGCAAACCAAGCCAGGAGGAATTTTCCAGTGCAATCAGAGGAATGCTCCCAGTGTTTGCCTGGCGCTCGCCTTTTCCTCCCAGCACTCAGCCCTGTGAGTTTTCTAGTGGTAGCACCAGCGTGCTTCGCTCTTGCTGAAGAAGTCCCTTCACCGCTTGGCAGGACGCCCTTGGAACGATCTTCGCTGTCATGGCCCAGCAGGGATGCTGATATTATTTATAATGGCAATTGCTGCAAGTCCTTTGGCTCGCTGCAGTTTCTAGAAAAGATTGCACCACGGCCGTAATTCTTTTCTCTGCTTGAGATTGAGCTCGAGGAGTCTGGAGATGGGGGGAAGCAAGGGTGGAAGACAAAGAGCGTGTTTCTGGCCGGCGTCGCAGCACTTGTCTGCAATGGACATATGCTTTCACTGCTCTGGTGAGGTCTCCTGAGGGAGGAGGAGTGGGATGCTACAAGAAAGGCAACGGCAGCAGCTGCTGCCCTTCCCA
>NW_010563064.1:7897-9479 GCF_000687285.1 Phaethon lepturus
GCAGCTGCCTCCCCTTCCCCACGCACAGATATTTTGCCTCTTCAATCTCTTCGGCGAGGACCTGTTCCACCTCCCGTCGCAACACGTGCCAATTTTCCTATTGACTTCTTGGGGAGGTGGAGCAGACACAAAACCGGTGCGAAATGAAATTGTAGATGTCTGGCTTCCCCAGGGAGCTGGGGGGGCTCGGTTGGGACGTTTTTATTAACTAGTCCTGTAGTTTTTATGGAACTGGCAGAATTTCTCCCCCTGCGTTGTGCTTTAATTGGAGACTTAAATGGTGGATCCTTCGGCATAAGAGACTGGCCTGGTTCAGAGCCCTGCTTTACCCTCAGCGCTGCTGTGGAAGAGCTTTTCACACCGGGAGGGTCCTTTATCTACACCCTGCCTCAGTTCCTCTGTCTCTGTGCAAGGGATGTGACAACCCTCATGAGATGCCTTGATGGGGAGAAGAGGTAAATGCAGTATTGGTTGGGCTGCTGGGCTATTTCCTTCATATTTTTTAGCAGGGCACTGCCGTGGGGTTAAAGAGGAGATTTTTTTCCAGTGGGAATGCTGCTTTAGGTGCTCAACCCGTGTGTGTATGGAGGCACTTGGCAGCGATATGAAGCGCACGGCAGCTTACTGCTGAGAGCAGCAATATGAATCATTTTGTGTATGTACGGGCAACTGACTTTCTCCACCCGTTATTCCCAGGCGAAGGAAGGCAGGGTGATTCTGAGCCTGGTGAAACACACGTTTTCAAACCACTCTGCCAGGGTGGAGGGTTAATAATTATTTTTCTTAACAGCTCAGCAGCATGTTTTAGTCTTTCCTTTCCCAGTGCAGAAACTCCCCTGACTCCAGCATTGCTCCCATCACCAGTTAGCAATTGCAAAATCAATAATTCAACTTCGTGCTTTTGGCTAAAACAACAGAAGCATAGCAAGAGACTCTGGATACAATTTAAACCCCAAATTCAGCATGGCCACTTACCAGCTGTAAAACAAAGAGAAAAATCATCTCTAAAACACTGCGAATCAATCAAGTTGCTTTGCCCCCAGGCCCTCTCCCTAACCTCACAACCAGAAAACGCCATCACATCTATGTAAGGCCACCCCTTAGGCCATCCAAAACCGAAGAATCAGCTACTCAGCACCGCACACGGTGGGAAATAACTGAAAATGCATATTCTGGGGTCACACTCGCTGCTGTTGGCTGAGATCCAGCTACCCTTCTCAGTGGAGACCCGATGCAAGGGGCATTCGGGGGGATGAAACACGCCGTGGGGGGACGGAGACATCTTACCGCCACGAAGAACATGGTGAAGAAGTAGACCATGGCTTCCATGTGGAAACGCCGCTTGGCCGCGATGCTGATGGTGGGGAGGAAGACCAAGGTGCTGACGGTGGGCAGAAGGAGCTTGGCCACCAGCGAACCCATGGGTGCCTCGTGGGCTGGTGGCTCCCGGCGACGGCGTCTCTGCGAGCTGGACAGGGATGGTGGGGAAAACAGCCGTGGCGAGCGTGCTTTAAAATTTAAATGCCCTGCGTGGCCGGGAGGGCTGCGGGCAGGGAGCAGCTGCTGCCGCAGCCGCCCCCTT
>NW_010563064.1:9496-10255 GCF_000687285.1 Phaethon lepturus
GAAAGTCCTGCGGGCAGCCGGGGGCTCCCGGCGGCAGATGCTCTGTGCCCCCGATACCGCCCCGGGTGTTTCTAAAGGAGCGGAGGGGAATGTCGCCCTCGCATGCCTTGCGCCGGGTGTCGGAACTGGGTGCGCAGTGGGCGAGGACTGTGGGTTTGCTCGCTCCCCATGGGGACACCCCACCTCTGCATCCCACTGCCCCCACTGGCACAAAGGAGGGAAGAACTGGTACGTGGCAGGTACCAGTGGGACGTATCCTGCTACCTTTGCTGTACCTGAGAACCTGTACCTGAGGCACGCCAAGCCCCAAATCTGCCTTTTGTTTCCCCACGAGGGGGTACCTGGCGTGGGGGGCCCTGCTCTAGCAGAGCCCGGGCATCGGGGAGCTGGTGTGATGCGGCGTCTAACGCCCGCTGCGCGTGCCTAAGGGCCCTCCTGTGCACCGGGGTGGACTTAAGCGCAGTTGAGTTTCTCAGCCATGCCCTCAGCGTGGACACCTCCAGGAGATCCGTCTGAAATTCAGGAGCTGAGTGTCTCAGGGAGTGGAGGAATTTGAGCAGATTGTTGTGAGGTGCAGAAAAGCTGGAGGAAAGGAGACCAAAAGCCAAGCAGCGTTCGGGCTGCTAATCCACTCAGTGGCGTCTCTCTTTTATTATGACTTTTTATTATATCACTGCTGCTCCCCTCCTGGGTTAATATCTTTTCCTTGGAGCCTCGCAGGGATTCTCGGCATCTTTTCGGTACAGCTGTTCCCGGGAC
>NW_010563064.1:10339-10649 GCF_000687285.1 Phaethon lepturus
CCGCGATATGAGCCACCGTTTCTGAGGCCGATAGGACGGGCTCGCCTGTCCCCCGGGAGGGGGTCCGGTGGAAAAGCAGGCATGCACGGAGCAAAAAATGCTCGTTAAACCACCCCAGCTAAGTTGGAAAGGGCTCCGGGAGGGGGAGCGAGGGGGTGTTGTGTGTGCAGTGAGAATGGCACGACAGCATTAAAGCACTGACCCGAGAGGGCTGGGTTGAGAGCCTTCCTCGGGGCACAGCTGAGATGAGCTGGGTAGGGCTCCCATTTTTAGCTGATATTGCAGGAACCGTCCACGCTGCCTGGCTGGC
>NW_010563064.1:10996-15090 GCF_000687285.1 Phaethon lepturus
GTTGGAAAGGGCTCCGGGAGGGGGAGCGAGGGGGTGTTGTGTGTGCAGTGAGAATGGCACGACAGCATTAAAGCACTGACCCGAGAGGGCTGGGTTGAGAGCCTTCCTCGGGGCACAGCTGAGATGAGCTGGGTAGGGCTCCCATTTTTAGCTGATATTGCAGGAACCGTCCACGCTGCCTGGCTGGCTGCCCGCAGCATCCCTGCGCGGGATGCTGCCCACACCGCGCCTCCAGCCGCCCCCCTGCCTGGACAAGCCATAAACTTACCACAAACCCCTGCAAAATTGAATCTCTACTAATAAATAGGGAAAAAGTATGGTCTCCCTTTTTACCATGAAGATTAATCCCTCTAAGCCAGCACATAAATACCCTGCTTCTCTCCAGGCGTCCAGCCCTGAGTGGGAAGCGGAGCCGAGTATCAGCTCACCCCAGAGTACCCTGTTCCTTTTCTGTGCCATATCCTCAGGCGTACCCGTTATTCCGTGTTACTCGTGCGTGAGCTGCCTGGAGCGAGGACGGTGCTCGGGGCCGCTGCATGCTGCGCCGCGGGGCTTGTCTCCGGGAGGGTTTTGAGTGGGGATGGGGTCAGCTGATTGCACAAACTGCTCTGGATTCCCGGCCAAGCAAACTGCATCTCGCCCTGCTTTTTGTGGCCATGAGGTTGGTGTCAGGGGGGTGAAAACACAGCTCAAAACCTGTTGGTGAGGACAAACTTCCACGCCTGGGTGCACAGCAGCCCTCCTCACCCTCATGGGACCGTTTGCAAGGACATGGCAGTTGTGCAACAAGCCACCACTTGCAAGGACGTCCAAGGGTGGTGGTTGTGCAACAAGCCAAATGGCATCAGTTGAAAAATACGATCAAGCAGTTTTTAAATGCATCCCCCTCGCCCCCATCCTTTGCCCGAAGTCTAGCTGAAGCCCACTGGAAAGGAAACCCCGCTGGCTGCTGGATGCAGCAAGTGCCAGCCATGGCAAGCGCTCCCCCGAGCAGGGAAGTATTGGAGCTCTAAGGAGCAAGAAAACATTCCACAGGTTGTTGGGGTTTTTGTTTTGTTTTGTTTTGTTTTGTTTTTTCTCTCCCGGCTGCACACCCTGGGCTGGCGTTTGGTTTGCGGCCAGCGCTGTAGGCACAGAGGAAAAAAATCGCACCGGTTTGCACACGTGTTCCAGCTATTATTGAAAAAGAGACCCCAAAGTAAACTGCAAGGCAAGAGGCAGGCAGGTGGCAAGCTCCTGGCGGGAGCTGCTGCTTAAAAGGTCTTTGTTCAGGCTGCAAACAAACCGCCGTGCTAGACGTGGGCTTTGCAAACCTTCCTGGGAAGGAACCCAAATAACAAAGGGCCAGGACTTTGTTCCTTCTCTCCTAAACAGGTAGGAAATGTAGAAAGAGCAAATTTTAGCTCCTGCACTTAAGTACTTCTGGAAAGCGAATTTTAAATCTACATTCCGCAGGGCTAATTTTGTGTGGACCAGAGTGCACGCAGGAACGGTGATATATATGGCTGAAAACTGGTTCCCAGATGCCAAAACCAGGTTCTGGTACGCTGCCCTGGCTCCTTCCAGGCTAACGTTAACCATGACTTTCTGTAAGCACTTCCACCCTTTCAACTCAGACATTGCAGCGAAGGAGGGAGCCATAGATAGTTTTGTTTTATTTTTAATATGAGGGTGATGCTTTGAAAGTAGCATATATTGGAACAGCGGGTGAGGGACCTGCGCCAGCTGAGCGTACCGAGAGTATGTTCTCCTCGGGGTAAGCGTTCATCTGTGTGGAGTGGACTGTATCAGAACTGAAACCTGCTCCGTTAAGTATCCCCGGTTTCTGCCAGGTTCGAAATAACGGCGATAACGACACTAAAATGGGGAGTCAAGGTTGCAGCTGCTTTGTGGGCTTCCAGTTCGCAGCGCTGCAACGCGAGCGTCAGCGTGACGCATGCGTGCGCGGCTGCGCCAATTCAGTGCTTACCGCAAAGCGTTATTTACCGCTTCCATTACTTCAGAGTCTAATTTTTCATCTCCACGCCACTTTGACTTGTGCGCTCTGGACTTAGGGATGATGGCGAAAAGCTGGATGACAACCTGGTTTCAGCAGGTCGATGTACAAGAGCCGCGGTTCTGGAGCAGCGCGGTCAGCCCCAGGGAGCCCTGAGCAATTTGACGCGTACGGCACCATCCGGCTTGCAAAGATTTGTCTTCTTGCTGCTCTGCCTCGGGAATTAGATCAAGAAACCTCCTGGCATGAAGCAGCCTGGTGCAAGCCCATTGCCACAAGCCCTTCCCTGCCCAGCTGGAGAAGGGATGGCTGTAGCATCTGGATAAAATGCCTCTTATTACGTTCCGCAGCCTGTGGTCAGAGCCGCTGCGTGAGACGCCGGCGCGGGTGGTGCTTTCTGGATGGCTGAAGGGCCCTGGCATCAGGGAAAATGAGCCCAATAAGCGCAGGGCCACCAGCTGTGCCTGAGCCCCTCGCACGGCCGGTGCTGCAGACCCAGCTCCGATCAGACCCGCTCCCACCCACAGCCCTGCCAAAGCACCTGCGTCCTTCTTTTTTCATTAGTGGAATAAATTGCCACTTAAAATATCCATTCTCTGTAAGGCCTGGCTCCATTTTAGGCAGCTTTAGCTGAATACTTGCCCTTAAAAAAATTCCCCCTTCCCATCTCCCTGTTGAATAAACCTATTATGCATATTCCTCGCAGGTATCCCTACTTCTTCTTTCCTTGGGGCTTTTTTTCACTCTTCCCTTCTCCTCTACCCTGTCGTGGCCTGTTACAAGCATGTCACCGTTAACGGTAAGGACATCTCCTGTCTTGTCACCAGTTTTCCATTGCTCGTACCCTTCGGGGTGTCCCGGGGCAGCCATCCCGCTGCCAAATTCAGGGAGGCAGCGCAGGGGTTTATTGCTCATTTCATGGTGTTTTAATGGGTTTTTTTTACAGTCACGACTGCTGGAGCCCAGTAACGATGTGAGGGTCTCAGCTCTCACCCTGTTGGTCAAAAATGTCATTTTCTGAAGAGAAAAGCTTGAAGCTGTGATGCTTCAAGGCTCAAAATCCAGAAGGGAATGAAACGACTCTTAGGGTTTTGGGGAGTCTGACTCATGATTTTTGAATGCCTGTGGTTGGCAATGCTGCATAGCTGATGTCCCTCAGCACAATATTGTACAACTTCATGTGAGACTCATTCCATTAAAAGAAAAGGCTTTGTACTTTTTTTTTTAATCTTTGCATAGCTAAAATTTTGAATCAAGCGTGACTTGTCTGGAAGCTCCTCCAGGTTCTTGCAGGGACATGTACTCTGTGGGGACAGGTAAAATTAAAGTCTGCCCAGAAAAAAAGAGGCTTTTAAAGCCATTGAAACTCTATGGCCATGACCATACCTGGGGTCACTGCGGTCGCTTGTGGCTTTCAAACTGCCCAGAGATATTTTTTAATAGGAATCTGATGGCAAGACCAGCTTGGTGGCTTTGGCTTGTTCAGTTTGACTCAACATTTTGCAAATCTCCATGATGAAACCCTCACACTAACATATAAATCATCGCTATCCACATTGCATGGAGGCACGCAGAGATGAAGCGCGTTGCCCAACACTGCGCCGTAGGTCACTCTGCAAGGGACCGGGACTGTCTCTAAAGGACACTTTTTTTGGTCTCCTCTTGCTTGTTTTAGTTACCCAGCGGTAAGCCACAGCCACAGTTCTTGAGGAGAAGGTAGGGCTGGCTTTTTTGGGGGCTTTGACACATTTTGATCCCCCTGGCAATGTCCCAGCCGTGCAGAGACCTCACCCACTCAGTGGATGGTTAAATCTGCCCACGCAGTGCCAGGCGCACCTGGAAATAACGCGTGTAGCCGTGCAGAAGTGTTGAACAAACGGGTCGCTTCTGTAGGCAGTTTTAAAAAAGAAGAAAGTCGGTTAGTCGTCTCGCCCCCGAGCGAAGACGAAGCTGCTGGGGGTGGTCCTGGGCCAACAGACTCTGGGCCAACAGACTCCAGACCACGCTCCTGCTCTGCCTCCAGCCTGGCCCTCCTGGACCTGAGCAGGCATTTCGGTGGGGCTGGCTATGGCAGAGCCATCCTGTCTGCCCTGCTGGC
>NW_010563064.1:15121-16201 GCF_000687285.1 Phaethon lepturus
TGGCACACGGGCTAAGCCAGAAAAAGGGCCAGTTTTTCTGGGAAAGCGGTGCTGGTGCGGAAGACCGCTGGGAAAGCGGTCTCAGGTTCACCAAGAGCAGGTCCTGTGGTATGTTGTTCATGGAGGACCTGCTCTAGGGTCATGCTTTGTGGTGCTGGGTGTCAGCTCCGGCGGGTCCAAGGGCTGATGCTTGGGTCAGGATGGGAAGGTGTCCTGCAATGCGATGGTTTATTCTGCGATGGGGATCACAGTGAGATGGTCAACGTCCTGTGCCTGGATCGGAGCTTTCCATCACTCTCTGCTCCAGGTCAAGGATGGAGGTCCCTCTACCGCAGCAAAGATCCCCCCACTGCTCCCTAGGTGAGAGAGGGCCTGATCCTGCAAAACGCAGAGTGCCTCTGCTTGGCTGAGCAGCCCCAACTCCCGCTGAGCCGCGACAGTGCCCAGCCCAGCACTTTGTTGAACTCGTTTCAGCCAAGGAAACTCCTTTCCTCTGCAGGCACTTCTCTGGCCAAACCAGCAGCCGGTTGCCGGCGTCTCTCCCCTGGCTGGAGGAGGTTATTTTGGAGTGTCTGCTGCTCCTTTTATTTGCACTCTGAATTGTGCACAGCACTGGTTTGGGGTGGAAAGCCTGGCAGCTGCCTGCCGCACCGCTGCCGTGTGTCCCTTGGGGACGCTGTTGGGGCAAGAGCCCACCGGCCCCACGCCGCTGCGGGGATGGGCATCGCACCGGCGGCTCCGAGCCTCCTTGTGCGGTGCCCGGAGGTGCATGCGCAGTGCCGGCACTGCCGGTCTGCCTTGCTGGAGTGTGGGATGTGGGGAGTAGGGCTGGCTCAGAGACCCTCGCCCAAATCCTAAATTTCCCTGGGAAAGTCCAATACAAGCCCTCAGCGACCATCCCTGGGTGGGAAAGCCTCTCGCTGTCCATGCAGGTGCATCTTGTCTCAATTTACTCCAAGCCCAAAAGCAGTAAATAACATCTGCAAACCATTTCTAACGCTTATGCCAAAAACTGGGAGATAAAAAACGCTGTCGTCTGAGCCTGGCTGTCAGTGATTAATGCCGTACCTGCCGGCAGCC
>NW_010563064.1:16290-17983 GCF_000687285.1 Phaethon lepturus
GGCTTTGGGGGCAGCACTGGCCCCGGGGGTTTTGGGGTGGCGGGAGCTGGGACTGGTCCAGCCCCGCGTTGGAGCCGTGGGGTTTGGCTGATATGAAGCTGGACAAAGGCTCGTGTTTTGGATCTGCTCTCCGGTGCAGATTTGTTTTTGGGGCTGTTTTTGCTCCCACCGAGGTGATGGCATTGCTCCTGCTGATTTGACGAGGACGGGCCGGGGCTGCGTAAGCCACGCTGCTGCAGCCAGGGATAACACTGCGTGATTTATGGGAGCAATCAGTTGCCACTAGGAGCTGGTTAGGAATTTTCCGATGAAACGGGGATTGCGTCAGAAACCGCTGAGTCATCTGAACTGTTTCATAAAAACTAAAAAATAAAAAAATTCCTTTGGCTTTGATGAACTTTTGGTGAAGGACAGAGACCGAATGCGTCTCGCCTGCTGCCGGCTCCCCCAGCACTTGCCTCAGGGACAGCCTTCCCCCACTCTCCCGCTTTCCTCCCCCCAGTGCTCCCCAGCCCCAGGCATCCCTGCAGCACGACGGGGTGCGGGGTCACCCGGGGATAGGGTCTCCGGGGGTGCAACCTCCTGGCAAACCCCGGGGCTGGCAGGAGTGCTGGGGGGACGCTGGGGCTCACACAGACCCAGGCTGCTCTGGCGTTTTCAATGTGAAATATTTTGATGCTTTTAAAACCTCTCGTGTTCAGACTTTTCCCTCCCGGTTGTTCCGAAACGGAAAGGGTTTTCTCCTGCGTGTCTCGGGCTGGGATATTTTGAAATGCAGAAGTTGGGTGAACTCAAGTGCTAAATTTTCCCAGTGTCCTGGTCACAGCCAACCGATGGAAAATTGAAAGTTGCAAATCAACCTAGCTGGGTAAATTAAAACAGGCTGGCAGACATTTAGCCAAACAGAAAAGGAGACTTCATTTCCCATGTAAATTTTTTGGGACAGATTCTCTGCTCAGCTTCACACAGCCATCCCTGGGAGGACTGGGTCCAAATTCACAACACCACGGAGCCGCAGCGATTCCCGCGGGGTGCTGGGAGCTGTGCGGGCATCCATGGTGGGGGTCCCAGATGGGAGCTCCTGGCCCATGGCAAATGGTGACGGAGCTGAATGTTGCGACCAAGGGCCAGGAGCAGCTGCTGGCAATCACCACAATAAACTCTAGTGATCGCCTTGGGCGCAGACCCAGTGCTGGGGTGCGGTCACCGGCTGGGAGTAGTGGTTTTTGCCCTGTGTGGGGCAGGTCTAGAGGGGAAGGAAGAAAGGCTTGAGCTGAAGCACCTCTGCTGCGACGGGGGAAATCATCCAGGTGGGCTACTCGAAGCTGCTGGGTAAGGTGTCTTATCAACCACATTTTACATGTAAAGACTGCAGAGAACAGACCATGTATATCGTATATAGGTGACGTACGCTGTGTAACTGTGTCCTTCTTTAAGCCATAGGCTTTTCTCTCTGACACAGCCACTCAGATCAGGTACAGTACATGCACTGAGCCGCGGCGACTGTTCTCATCCAAAATGGCTCTTGACGTGCTCCAAGCCCATTTTCTGACCACCACCACTCTCCTGCCTGGCAGAAAACCGTTTCAAGTGGCATGACCGATGCCAAGCCTTCGCAAAGGACACTGACAGCACCGGGAATTTACTTTTTTTTCCCCCCTCAGCAGAAAGTGCAATTAAAAACCTGGCAGAG
>NW_010563065.1:0-242 GCF_000687285.1 Phaethon lepturus
CAGCGCAGGGGCTCGCTGCCGGGGCCGTGCCTGGCTTTTATTTTTAACACCCTGCTCCCAGGCGGTGACAAGCCTTCGCTAAGTGAGGTAATAGCCAATTGATTTTGTTCCGTTTTGCAGTGGGCAGTAATAAATCACACGGCTTGTCAGGGGGTGTTTCATGTTTTCAGTGAGAGTGTGCCAGCAATTAACCATCAGAAAGCTCTTGTGGCTCCGCTCTTGAAGACGTGGCTGGGGGCTGG
>NW_010563065.1:370-1236 GCF_000687285.1 Phaethon lepturus
AGGAGCAGCCGCCCCATGCAGGGGCACGGCCGCCTGCGAGGTGACACGGGAAGGGTGGAGCTGTGGGACCTCCCCATCCCCATCCATGTCCTCGTCCCCACCATTCCCAGCCCTGTCCCCGCCATGCCCCATTCCCGCCAGGACAGGACCCCCAGCGTCGGGGCCAGCGGGGGTGCGTGACCCGAGAAGGGCAGCCCATCCGGCCGCCAGGCTGTGGATCGTGTGGTGTGGACGGGGCACGACGGAGATGCTGGGCCCTTTCTGGTCCTGCCATAGCCATCGCCGTACGCTGCCGTCCTGGGCTGCCTGTGCCCGGCTCGGGGTGCGCCGGTCGGCTGCACCAGGGTGCAAGGAGGCAAGTGGCAGATGTGCTTCCCTCCAGCCCCGTTAAGCAAGGTGCAAGATGTCGTGCCCGTGCTGCACAGACTTCATGGCTCAGCTCGACTTGGTGCCCCCCCTGCCATGCCCCCGGGTGCCGCCGGGGCCCTGCAGCCCTTGCCAGGCTGTTGGGGTTCGGCTGGGCTGAGGCATGCACGGGTGGTGGGCAGGCGGGTCAGCCCGGTCTCTGCAGCCCACTCCTCCTCCTCTGGGCTGCTGCCTGATGATTCCCAGATGGTAATCGCTCTGCTTTTATTTCCCCGTAACCTTTGTTACTCTGGGAAGGCAGAGCACAGAGTCAGAGACAGAGGCTGGGGTGAGGGACGTGGCGGGGAGGGTCGGGACCCCGGGGAATAATGCTGGTTTCAAAGGAAGGCCTTTCAGAGAGCTCATTTGCATTTGGAAATAAGGAGTGACTGCTTTGCATTCAGAGCTGGAGGCCGCTGGTCCCGGGGGGAGCAAACGGGAGCAAGTGGTCAGTTGATCCC
>NW_010563066.1:0-25031 GCF_000687285.1 Phaethon lepturus
TACAAAACCCATGGCAAAGCTATCATTGTTTTAACCTCTGCTGTATCGCAGAACCTGGGTATAACTACCTAACAGAGAACAGCCTGAGTCCATCTGATGGAATGGAACAAATTAATCTCAATAATCCTTCTACAGAACAAATTTAAAAAAAAATCCACACGCAAAAAAACAAGCTGTACAGCTTCAGGACACTACAGTTCCTCAGGTTTTTTTTTCCTGTCAGAGCTGTAGTCCGACAAAGAAAGCTCATGCAGGAACATTTTCTTTTGGTTTTCATTCCAAAGCTGTACAGAAACTGCTTTTACCTGCAGAGAAAATTCCGGAGCTATTAAAAAATCTAACAGTGAGCCTTTCACCCTATTTGGGACACATTTGCTGGGATTGAGAGATGCATCTACATAGGGGACCTTGGATCTTTTTCTTCATTTTTGGTACAAAAAAAGATACAGCTCCAGGGCACTAGAAGTCACCACTGGTAGGTGTTGTGCTTTCCAATGGTCCTGACAGCACACAGGAACAGTAATCTCAGCAGAGATTTTCAGAATTTAAACAGTGATGTGACCTCCTGTGGGAACAGTATGAGCTGGTGGAAAATCAGGGACGTGGTGCCTGAACTCCAGAAATCACGGGTGGATAATTCAGTTAACGCGTGTATTAAAGCTCTGTATGTCTTAACCAGGATCCATTCACTTCGGAGTCAGCTCTGTATTGCATTCAAGAGAAATGCAGGGAAAAGAAAACGTTAGAGTAATCCCTATCAGAGGGGTGTAAAACTTCCCCCCATCTGTCAAAGACACGGAGCTGTCAGTAGTTTAATAATACAGACAGATCTCGGTTTCTGTCAAATCAGACTGACACAAAAAACTTGGGTATCAGTGTAAAAGGGGGGGGGGGAAAATCAATGTCAATCCTTTTCTTCACTCAAAAGCAACAATCTAACAAGACAATTCAAGCTCTAGTGCTGAAAATGATTTCTGTGCATTCTTTAAGTGAGTTCTAGAAGCAACTGAATCAAAAGGGATTCTGCTGGAAACTACCATTTTCCTAACTGAAATTTCCTTAAGTCCTCTATTATTCCCAAAGACAGCAAGCACAAAACAGCAATGGATCCTCCATCTAAAGTTGTTTTTTTGACGAAGAAGAAAGCAAGCATGACTGTAATAGATGCAAGTTAGAAAGATTTCTTCAGAGGGCAGAATGACTTGTAGGGCCACCTACAGTCCCCACCATTATTTTTTTTACCGCTATGTCCTTTTAGACAGGCAGGGTATTTTTCACCTCGATAATAGCTGCTGAAGCATTGTCTGGCCGATATTCCATAACTGATGGAGAAAGACAGGCATCACCAGAGGACATTTCCTTCATTTATCAGCCAAGAAAGCCGAGGCAAAGTTAGGCTTCAAAGGATGAATGCCATCTTTAAACACTCAATAAGATCTCAATGATACCCAGGTAAGACATGACTCTGCAGCTACATCAATCTTAAAAATAACAAATATAGTAAGAAAAACAGCAAGAGAAGAATAGCGATTTAATAACACAGTGAGAGTTAAGGACACCAGGAAAAGCCTATTGATTTCCTGAGTCTTAGAGCAGCTCTTGCTTCAGCGTAACGCAGGAGGCAGTTACAGCTCCCGGCGTCCCAGCGCTTTCGAAGGGAGCCAGGCTGCTCTTACGCATTACATTGACTAGACACCGAGCGCACAAGCGACCATTCTGCCAAGGAGCCTCAGCTTCTGCACGAAAGCATCAGTCTTGGCCGCTTCTTTCCCCCGAGCAGAGAAGCTCGAGCTTTGGAGGGTCTCTCGCTTCAAGCGACCGCCTGGGAGCTGGGCTCGTGAGCTCTTGTCTCTAAATATCCCATGGCACCTTTCCCGAAGGTTGCAATGGATTGCTAGGTACCTGTTATAACCTTTAAACTTAGTTGTGTAGAGGGAAGAAAACTTAGGTTTCACTAATGGGCTTTGAGTAGTGAAACATAGCAAAGTACTGCCGCGTGTGGCTGGAGGAGCAGACTACAGCTTGAGCAATTCCCATGGCTTTAAAAATAAGTGCAGGATAAATAAAGCTTAAGAATGAAAAAAATAAGGGGAGGGGATCTTACTGATTGGGCAAGCCAAGACCTTTAAAGCACCACACTTAAGTTATTGGTGAACACTAGCTCAGAGCACATGCATCCTCCGGCCCGCCTCTCCAGCCGTCCCGCGGTGTTCGGCACGAGTCGCACAGTAGCTCACGGGCTGAGGTGGCCAATAATTCGATTAGCCTGACTGAATGGACAGCTGTATTTTATCTCAATAATGCAGTATTTTGGACTCTAATAATTTCCTTTGGCTGCTGAAAAGGGACTTGTACGTAATAACACGATGAGTGATCAAAACAGAGAGCTGATTTTTAACTGGGTTGTGGAGAAAGCTGTAAAAACATTATAAAGTTATACAAAAAAAGAAAACAGTGAATCGCATAACTTTAAAAAACCTTGCTCAGCCAGGACTGTGGTTTTAGCTTTAGCCTTGTAAAAGGTATAATTCAGTTTAGCTTAGTGCCCTCAAAGGGGCCACAGCATTAAGTGATGACACAGAACTTGGTCTTGAGTCTAAGCCTTTGAAGTTGAACACAAAAACCATTCTGTTGCTTGATTCACAGCCAATAAAATAGCAAACAAGTTAAAAAACTCACAGTGTCGTTTATGTGGCTACACTCCAGTGGAAGAAATGGAAAGTTATGAATAAAGCCCCATGCAGTATAGCTCCAGCCATTATAAGTAATTTTGTATTCTGGCAACAGGCAAGAAGTAAAATGAAAGTTACACCAATGGTGCTCTCCAGTTGATCAAATAAAGGATATCTTTAATGGCTTTAACACTAAAAGTGGAGATCGGTACAGCAGAGCAGAAAGCTTCTATGTGCTTCAGGTTGAAAACCCATCGCCGTTTAAAGGTCAGCTCCTCTACACACATCATGTCAGCTCAAATACAGTTCAAGAAATAAAAGCAATGAAAAAACATCCTGCCACTGTCTGCCTCTGTCAGAGATTTTCTTTCAATGAAAAGTGATTTGAATGCTCCATATATATATATGTATATCAGTATGGATGGTGAGAATCTTACTCATTTGATTATAATTTTCAAATCTAAGTTTTTCACCCTGTAGTATTTTGCATTGTGAAGCTAAACGGAAATAATTTTAATGGGTTTTTTTGACCACGAAAGGAATGGATTGCTTGTTTCCAGATGCATTGTCCAAAACACTAGGGAGGTGTATCCATGAAACCTGACCATAAAATTCAAAGCCCATTGGAAAACTGATCCAAACATTTGGTTTTCATCTAAAATAAAAACATTCTAATACCTAAAAAAAGGTGCTTTAAGTATATATATATAAAAAATTAAAAAATATTTAAGTTGCTCTAATTTCATCATTAGAATCCAAAGTCAATCGATCTCAAATCAGAAATGCAAACCCACTTTTTGCATTCAGACTCAGATTCAACAAGGTGTATAAGCCCATGCCAAAATGACAATTAGTCCAATGGTTATTGGACTTTATTTCTTCAGGTGTGTTGGACAACACTACTGCAGGTAAAATATATTTCAAGCTTTCCAGCTACATATAAGTTTAATGTTAAGCATATGTGTAAACATCATGATAAACTAAGATCTAGCTTACAGTCCATATTCAAAATACAGCGAGGCTTAAATGGAAATAGAAACTATTATTGAATTGTTATTCCTGACTAAACTCGGTCCCCTCCTTTAAACCATCGGAATCAGCAATGAGCTGCACAGAGAGCTTTTCGTACAGCTTTGTTATAAAACAATGCTGGAATCATGAAT
The DNA here is from genome assembly GCF_000687285.1 of Phaethon lepturus. Lineage (NCBI taxonomy): Eukaryota > Metazoa > Chordata > Aves > Phaethontiformes > Phaethontidae > Phaethon > Phaethon lepturus. The sequence continues at coordinate 3,836 of NW_010563066.1, forward strand.
AAGCAAAACCTGTGGTACTGTGGTGAGCAAACAGCAAAGATAGGATATTGCAGGCATATCACTCTTGACAGGGCTAAGCAATAGGTGATACAGATAAGTGGGGTTGGAATAAAATATGATTAAACCAGTCTTTTCCATTCTGTTTTGATTTAAGAGTACAAAGTGCAAACTATTCATCTTCTGTCTAGAGGCAGTAAATCAAATGATAAAGAAAAGTGAAAAGTAAGTGGGGTGCCAGGAAAATCAAGTCATCATGTGCTGGTAAATTGCTTATGGAAAGGAGGAAAATAGGATTAAATAACAACGCAGAAGTATTGACCCTAGCATCATCAGAATTTATGCAAGGTTAGTACAGGCACAAAAATTAACATCAACAACAAAGCACAAAAGGAGGGAAGAAAAGAGTAAATACCAGTAGAGTCAAGGTATTATGGCGCAGAAAGTTCGTGTCAGCTCTGGGTCTAAGGCAGGTTCCCTGTTTATTTTTCTTTTGACTCTGCCAGCCTCTCACAGAAGCGAGGTACTTTAAGGACTAGTAGGAAAAGAGCTGCAGCGCTGCTGAAGTACCACCACTATGGATGGCCATAGTGTTTCTGGGGTTGTTGAGAACAAAAGACACCAGCAACTTCTCTCTCTAGTTCTGTGAAGATGCTTATATCTAATGCTAATTTCAGTCTGCTACTAGTTTGAGGGTCAGTAATTGTCACTCTCACAGGTGGAGTTCACCACTGTAAGGAGGCTAAGCCCAGGTAGGTATCACCCCGCAGGAGCAGACAGCCCACGTGAACCCAGCATGCTTCCTCGTTCCCACCGTGTGAAAATAAGGGCGAAAGACAACACCCCCGCCCCCCAAAAAACAAACAAAAAAATACAACAACAAAACAAACAAACCAACAACAACAAAAGAAAACCCCACCGCACTTGCTCGGTTTGATTGCGATTCCAAAATGAATGCATAAAAAAACCAATTTAATTGAAAATTAAATATTTTTAATATTTAACTGAAAATATTTTATAATACTGAAAATATTTTATAATCCAAATCCTAAACTACAGTTTCTTTCAAAGATTCTACTTTTTCATATTCAGTTGCGCATGATTTTGTTTTTATTTGTTGCATGGTAGACAATCTATTCGCAAAGTGCAAAGTGTTCGCCAAATCTACAGGTAGGTAGATTTTTTTACCAAAAACGAATCGTCACTAAAAGCGTTCCCATCTTTCGCAGAAGACATGGCTGAGGAGCCTTCCAGGAAGAGCCTCCACATCACCTTAGGAACTGTAGAAAGAACAACACCCACACAGTAGACTTCCTACCAACTACTAGTGGATCCCAAGACAAAACATTCCCAACACTTTTTTCATCGCTTGTTTCTCTTCCCAAACTTCTGGGCTGGAGTTGTACTTTAAACCCTGACTACATGCCAGCGGCCCTTATGTGTCCTAACTTCATCTGCTTTGCCTAAGCATGCACGCTGGTGGGCGGCTCAGGAGATGCTGTTGTCATCTGCAGCCATATCACGGCACGAAGAGCTGGTCCTAGCTCAGGGATCACCAACCGTTTCTACCACGCTCTTTACAGCACAATTCATAGCGGGACGTACCTAACCCGGGGCACAAAGCCTCTTGAATCTGACAAACACCCCTACCCAGTTCCGCTTCCATTTCTGCGCTCACAGAAAGCTTCTCTCCTCTTCCTCCAAGGGTATTTAAGACAGATAATTCAATTCAAAAGTCTGGATGCTGCAAGATACGCAACAATTAACGTTCCCTCCTAAAAATAATGATTCCATTCAAACATGCCACTCCATACTCAAATGTTCCTGATTCGCTTCTGCTTGCGTTGGGCTGCGGAATGCAGACAGCACTGCAGCAAAATGTGGCTTACTTCAAACTTGTGGGATGAGAAAGTCTTAGTGTTTTAAATGAAGTCATTAGACTGAGGTTAGAATAGAATACTGAACTACTGAGGAACACAGTGCAGAGCCTCCTGAGGAAGGATCAAAGTGTCAGCCAGGAAGGGATGGAGTCATGAAGCAGAATTGGCATTCTTTAGAGAAATAGCAAAGCAAAATGAGCTAGAAACAAGCTGAATGGGTGAAATGAAGGAGATAATCCTGCGTTTTTCCAAAAGCCTACAAGGAGATTAGTTGCCAGCACTAGCTATATTCTTGCAGCATGATGGTTAAAAGAAATGCTTGATGAATAGTTGGTAATTATTTTTCCTTCACCATTATTGTAAATCAGTAATAATAATAAAAACCTCTGTACTGCCGTCTCCACCGCTGCATGATTAACAATACTTTCTCTCCTTAGATTTTAACTACATTACCAAAGAATTATTTGGGAGAGCCAGGCTGACGAAGCGAGGGGGACACGCAGGCAGGGTCACACGTGGGAACGGGCGGATGACGCCCTACCTTCCCGCGCCAGCGCGGCACACCGCTGGCGGGGGCACGTCGTGTCCCCAGCGCCAAAGGCACCGTCAGAAGAGATTCGTTACCAGGCAGTTACGTTTCACGAAGCGGCATGGGAGCAGTGGTCCATGGCCACCGAGGAAGCAGAGGCAAGTCCACAGCTGCTTCCCTGACTCGGCAGGGAAGGGGCTGTGATGGCAAGGGCAAGGGGTCTACTTTGGGTAATCGCTCAAGGCTGGAATGTCTCGACCTGCGAGGCCACCTCATCACTGGAAATAAATGGGACACAGAGATTCCCTGCCCAGGACCCTTTGCTAAGGCAAGATACAGAAGGATCCTTAGTCGACTGAATTGGACCATAAACCGTAAAGCTGGAGAGACGTTGCCTTGGGCACTGCTGCTGCCTGACATGAGAACTAATCTGCTCCTAACACCAAGCAGAGGACCCAGGCACCACTGAGAGACGTCTGATCACTTCACTGTCCTCTGTGCTCGCTGGAGAATATAACACATTTCTCTTACAGTTGCTTTTTGCAGCTGAGGTGAAATTTTTCTGAGATTACAAGTCTGGGAAGGCAAGCAAGCCCCCTTCAGGTGTGTAAATCCAATGTCATTTGCACACTAGGTCTGTGAAAAAAGTATTACTTCTTGCTGTTTCAACTGATGTCAGCAGGTACAGCGGCTGGTGAGAGAGACAAGACGGAAGCAATAGAAAGTATAAGCATATCTGAGCCTTTCTGATTTAACTTAAATCTCTGCTTCTACTGGAGGAAGCAGTATTAGAGTTGATATGAAAGTAGCTGCATTGGATCTTAGTTTGGAGGAGTTCTCTGGTCCTCACAAAGCCGATTACACAGAGCAAATTAATCAGTCCCGACAAACAGCAATCTGTGTGAAGAGGGGGTCCTGGTTCACGGCTGGACCATCTACCAAGGACTGATCACATGGAGCTACGTGCACAGAGTCGAGGTGGTAATTTAAGAATATTAACAAGCACAGAACCTTTAAAAGCCCTACTCACTTTGTATGCACTTATACAGAAGAGCTTCTATGTATTACTTTACTCTTCAGTGGTGCTTCGAATGTAATCTGCATCATTTCCACATTCACTATGTTACCTTATAGCTTCCTTACGCAAATGGGCCAAAACCGAAGCTCTGCGTTGCGGAAGAGCCATAGAGCTCCTCTTCCCCAAAGCATCTTTCCTGAAAAAGCGTAGGCGATAGTCCTACCGCTCCACTTTCTGAGCAGACATTAGCTGGAAAACGCATCCAAAAGCCCTTCTAGAAGTATCCTCATTACCCTAAGCAGGATTGCAGCATACCCAGGCGAGCTAGCCCTTACGGCATCCGTCGTAGTTAATCCTACCCCATCAACCAAACGCTAAACTAGCCTGGAGAGCAAACTAAGGTTGTCACGTGGTTAGCAAGGGAGGTGCAACGGGCGCTTTGAAGCTGTTGGCAAAGGTTTACCACAGAAGCTCAATGGAAGGTTCTCTCAGCTTCTCAAGGGAAAGGAGCAGCAGCTCCTGCTCGCTGGAGCCCCGCGCGCTGTAACCAGCGCCCTGCGCGGCCGAGGCAGCACCCGCACCGACGCAAGCCCAGACGCACAGCTAGGCGCTTACGTTTGCACTGTGCGCTGTCAAAGGGCCGTGAAGTAGCGGTGACAAAATTAAGTTTTTGGACAGTGAATAAAGCTTTAAGTATTTTTTCCCCCCGCTTTGTGTATCGAGAAACTTCTGGCTGAATAATCCTGTCCTAAAGCACAGTTCATGGAGCACTTGGCACTAACTCTGCAGGCGCGTTGCCACGAGTATTCAGTCAGGCGGCTCAATGACACCGTAACTGAATGCTGACACCTACTGACACGCAGAACCCTCAGACTGGAACACTGCAAAAACCCGACTGATGCGCACCACGCACACGAGTCCGCTTTTCCCGCGGCAGCGTTAGCGGCAGGGATGGGACCGTGCTTCTTTCCAAAGGGATTAAAACAGCTGCAGCATTCTAACAACCTGAACTGCAGCGTTTTTAAGTAAGTTCATAAAGGAAATACACGCATATGCATTGAAGCCCCACAAAATTACTCACGTCAATAAGTATTTGCAAGTCAGTACTGTATCAGGCTGGGAAACCTGAGGGAACATGGTGATTCAGCTACTGCAGTCATTCAAAGGTGCAGAAGCTTGAAATAATGACGTCACTTAGGCCACTCAGATTGTGTCACAGCGCTGCTTCCAAGCGTGCGGATCCCCAGCCTCCAGGCTGCATTTGAAACGGGAGCCCATTGCAAGTAGGATTGGGCCGGGGAGATCAACGTGGTAAAGTAATACGTTTCAGTGAAATATTTACCTCAAAATGAGAACGCAGGAAAAATACGTTCTTTCAGGAAAAGCATCTTCTTCCACTATGTATGTACTCAAAGATAAGTAATAGTGAGATATATTAACCTTATTATCAATCACTCTGTACTTGAGCAAAACATCTGTTGATCTCAGTCCCTACTCCAGCAACTACAGAAAGGTTTTGCTGAATCAAGTCTTTGTAAAAACACAAAAAATAATGTCAAATATTACTGATTTACTGAGTTGGAACTGATTTTCACCATATTGCACTGTCTGAAGAAATGCAGATTTACACAAAAGCGCGCATAAAGACAAACCGAAAATAGTTGAGAGTGAAGTTTTGACTAGACTCACTGACCTGATTTTCAAAGATCAGTTAGGGACAAATAAACACAGAGTATATTCTTTATTTGTTCATAGAATATACTCATAGCCATTTGGTGAGCTAACAGGCTCCGTTAGCCATGGAAGGAAATACCAATCAGAAGATTGGCATTCAGAAATATAGGTATAAAACTTTATCACGCCCGTTCTTTAAAAGAGGAATTGCTCCTCAGCCCACCATCACTTTTTGGTTGAGATTTTTCTTGGAGCCCCACTGGTTCCAGCGGGGGGAAGTGACCAGGGCACAACGGGGTTGGTGTGCGGGGCCATCAGTGCCGTAAGGAAACGGTGAACCACGTTGTTATAATACTTGTTCACACTTGTGAGAGTGCTTCCACAATGAGTGCTACTAAAAACGGTTGTCATGCCTGTATTTCAACAGCCAGCAGAAGGAGGAGGATCAGAGCACTGCAAATAAATTGACTTGTATTAACGGGGTTGCCCTGACCTAAATTATCTTCCGTTGCCAATAGGGTGCATGTGAAAAGCAAGTACACTGGGGTCGCTGAGAGACTGCTTCCAGTGTTCTTTATGTAGTGGCCCAACAATGCCAATTCAAGTAATAATAATAATAACAAATTATTAGTATATAGCAGCACAGAATTGACTGTTAACTCTTTACCCGTTTTGGCTGTAATTTTGGAGTATTGCTCTGGGAGAAAAAAAACGCTATTACAGTAACATTGAAAATAATTGACTAAATTATTTCACATTTCTATACAAGTGTACTTGAAGACTACAGCTGTTATATGGAGTTTCACTATTATTACAGTAAGCTTCAAATTCTGACACAGAAACACACACAAATTCCTCCCCCCCCCCTTCCTTGAAATAGAAGAGGGAAAAAGCCCTCTCTGTTCTCTAACACCTCCTTAGCAGATGGCAATGAAGCCAAACACCTCCCACAGCCAGCTGGAAGGTACATTACAGGAAAATTCCTCCCCCATGCCCAGTTTAAAAAGAAACCCCGCAGAGCAAAGCGGGGAGGTGGCGAGAGCCCCCGCAGGGATGCCCCGGCACCGCCACCACCTCTCCATTTCCATAGGAGCCTCCTTCCACTTCAGCGGCTCTGGACCAACCCTCTTCTTTCTTGACTCACTTCTAAACTCAAAGCAGCTCTAAGATCCGCCCTATTTTCCTGTCTCTCCCCACCCCACCTCGATCAGCCCGTTTCGGTTCCCGCTCTCTGCCCGGCACCGGCAGTGGGCATTGTCCCTTTCCCTCTTCCCCTTCCACCCAGCGCTGTCCTTCATGGAAAGGATTAAACGTTTCTGCGACTTCTCAGAGTCACGAGGTTTTCTACAGTGAGACAGTAATTTTTTCCATATATCGAGCAGAAAATTGGGGGAAAAAATTGCTTCAGGTTCATCGTCCTGCTCTATAAACTCCCACTTACAATGGAAAAAAGAAAGGGAAGACAGAACTGGCTCCTGCCCACGCTGCCGGTTGTCCGGAGGTTGTTGCCCGGAAAGACAGCACAAGCTAGAGTACAGCCCGATGAGAAATCCGCTGCTACCATGGCTTAAATTCCTATATTAAGCACACTTAAAAAAACAAAACCAAAATACCCTTATCAGCAATTACATTTTCAGCCATCAGGCCAAGTGAACACACATTTACCCCAAAAACTTAACACAATATGAAAAGCAACGTCATTTGAGAATTACGGCTCAAGCATGCTAAAGCATCAGGAGGCACCGCGCGGGAAGTGGTGCACAGAACGCCCGGCTGAGCTAGACTGTCGGCCTGGACATGCTGAAGTCCGACTAAAGCTCAGTTGTCTTTTGCTGGGAGTTTTCCTGTTTCTTTCTGAAACGATGTTAAAGCCATAACTGCTGGCTCTGACCTCCGCACGACCAAGAGAAGACCACGTTCAAGCGCTTTGAGAATATTCTACCTTCTGTAAAGCACAAAAAAAGTTTTTAAACAGATTATAGCACCTGGCTTTGGTAATAATTATGCATTAATATAAATTATTCCCTAACATTTGTTGCTACTGCATAAAAGGAATTCTGCTATGATCAATAATTAGAAATCAATTACGGAGCTTTGTGTGCAACAGATTACTCTCATGACTTGGGTGCCTTTATTACCGGCATCTCTAAGGGTGGTAATCTATCTTAATAATTCTTAAATCATGTATGAATATAGAAATGCCTATGGCATTATTCAATTCCTATTCAAGTCCAAGGGAAGCTGCCTGTTTAAATTATACAGAGGTCCTATTTCTCCTGAAATGCACTTCGATGTGATTCTGTGCAAATACACGTTAACCATAAAAGAACCTCATTTTTGAAACGGGTAACCTAGCAATGCTGCTCATTGATTCAGGCTATGAAACCAATTCTGCTTTTATTTTTCCCAAGATGTGATTTATAATTTTTCCTTTTCTTATTAATAAATTCCAAGGAACAGGGAGTGTATTGGCAGGTCCCTTTCTCAAGTACAACCACAGGTCTGCAGTGATGGATGCTAATGTGATAGTTTCATATTTCAACCTTGCGCTCAGCCTGGGACTATTGACCCACTCCTCCTGAGGCATAAATCAATTTTTTTCTCACTTCCATGGTCTGCTCCATTCTTAATTTCTCATTAGAGAAGTTTTAGTGGACCAGGAATACTGGAATATTGAGCAATGTACATTTGGTTGTAGAGATTTTTCTTCCCCCCTTTTTAGTTGAAAACCAGGTCTGAATACAGATTCCTGGGAAAGCCTGTGGCGTGAGTCGTGACAGCTACCACCATTAAGCCCTGGATGGTGGTGTCCTTTTTGCCTCATTTTCTGCGATGTATGTGGGAATTTCTGTGGTCTATTAGAGAAATTTCAGGGCTTCTTTTCCCAATGAATTCATACATTTCCAAAAGTGTTTGTGGTGTTGGGTTTTTTTCCCCTACATCTGTAAGATAACGACCTTACCACACTGTAATTCTAAGATATTGGAGTTAGCTCTAACTAGTCCTCAGACTCCAATAAAAAAAAAAACCAAAATGGTGTTCGGGTTCACTTTTCAGTAGTATAGACTATTTTCAGAGTGGTTGTTTTTAATCCGAGTACAACACAATTTCTGAAGAAGTGCCTCACAAGACCAAATTTGAATTACAGCATGAGCTGGTACAAGCCCAATAAAGTTCCTTCTTCCCGCAAAATGATCAATCACAGAATAAAAGCCTGAAGCGTGCAAGCAGCGCTGCCCACCATTAAGAAACGCAGACCGCATCACTGAATAACCGCGCCTGGAAGGCACGGAAGTGCCTCGGGAGGAAAGCGGATCGCGGGCTGACAAACTTCACAAATGCCAGTGAGTTTGCTTAAACAATATACCACATTTTGGAGGTAGCGCAGAAGAGGGAAAGCAGCGCTGGCAGTCCCTTCTACGTCCCAGGTGAGACAGCAGCCTGTCCGCGAGCACCCAGCCAGCCTCACCTCCTGAACCACTGAGTGTAAAGGAAACATAATCTGCTGTCTGCCCTTGTGCTGTGCCAAACGCAGGAAGCACACTGAATTCATGGAGAGCCATGTTTAACATTCTTCACAAAAAGCTTTATTTCAGAAATGCGTGTCTTGAAAACATTACTAGTTCCCAATAATCTGATAAAATTTAGAATATCCAAAGAATTGAAAAAACCCAACAAATGAAAAACAAACAAAAAAAACCCCAAACAAAACATCCAAAATGGAGGAGCACCAGAGGTCATGAGCAGAACCACAGGACACAGCTTCATCTTATCTGAAAGGTGCATGTCAAGAAATGAAATTTATGGAGAAAACACAGGGTTCAGTCCACCAACAGAATCAATGCACCAATAGCCCAAAACAACCCCTTCAGCAGCAGTGTAAGGTTGAGCGCAAGGCAGGTTCTGGGGCCAGGGACGCAGGCCAGGTAAGGACTGGCTGTAGCCCTAGCACATCCTCCGATGCTCACAAAGGTGATGCAAGAGAAGGTGCCAAGACACGAGCAGATGCAGCCACCGCTGGCGTTGGCTGGGTGAAGAGGGAGGAAAAGGTCCTGTGGTGCATGGAACGGGGGTTCTGTCTGGACCCACACCATCTCTGTACCCACGTTGATTTTAGAGATTCTCTTTCACTCTTAAGGAATGCTCTCCCATCCTTAGTCATAGCCAAGCCATGAAATACAAGGCAAGTGCAATGAGGGGAAGAGGAGGAGATCATAAACTAGTCAAGAAAAAAAAGCTTGTGAGAAGACCAGACAAACTAGTTGTTTATGTGACAGAAGAATAAAGTATCAGCTTGGAGACTGTACTCTGATGAGCAAATGTGCTAGACACACATTTCGGTTACTTCCACAAATTATTTAATGCTATCATTGCAATGATAGTGATAATGAAGTTTAAGCAAACATTTGTGGTTTTGCTTGATATTCTTAACCTTTTTTAAACGGGGCTTTATCTGCATTCCTGATTTAAATGGAATGAATATACAGAGGTAAGGCCTACGCACCTTTTCTGAGTCAGTTTATATACAATCTTGTCAGAGCTGGATTCAAGGCTTCGAAACGGTAGACATTTTTGGTCTGAGCCATTTTCCCAGGGCTCCATCCCCACCCTTTTCCCGGAAGCACCCGATTCCTAATAACTTTTAGAAGCGTCATATTTGTCAAGTGTATCTCGTAGTTTTTCACTGGGAGTGGCAGAGGGAGGGAACCTGGACAACTTTGGAGCAGCCAAATCATTGTTTTAGTGGTTTTGCACTAAAACTTTTTTTGTTTTAAATTTGTTGTTGTTTCAGACTCAAATTCAAGATTAAGGAAGCCAAAGAAACTGTTTTACATCTATTTAGGTAGAAGACTTTGTCTGGTTCAAAGTTGCTTTTCTAACAAACCAAAGAAAAGGGAGAACATATTTCCTTGTCCCATTGGCAAACTTCAACACTGACAAACTCTTTTTTTTTTTATAGACCCAGAGAAAATGGAAAGCAGAAAATAGCTTTGCCAATGCAGCAGCTGTGACTGGGAGGGTCAGTCCAGGTTAGATCAGTGAGTACAGCCCATGTGATTACAAGGGTCAGTCCAGCTTAATAAAATCCTTCTCTGCTTCTCCTTCGAGACCCACGTTTCAGTGCGGACGAGCAAGCATCCCCTCCTCCTTGATGGAAAGTGAAGGGAGCTTTCGCTTTCCCCGTAGCGGCTTTCCTAGACGCTTGTAACAGCTCTTTGGTACAAGCTCCTATGTGACTGACTGACAAAGCATTAATTCCTTCATTTCTAGTTTGGAGCAGACAAATAAGTGTTACAGAATCTTCTTATTTAATTATTCAAAGTAATTTTTAAATATAAGATTTTTTTAAGGTGCTTTTTCTTATAAAGGATACTGAAAATGAAAACATCTACCAGACCTGCTTTCCTCCCTAAATTGCTCTTTGCACCTTCCCAGCCACCTTCGCTTATCTGTATTTTTTCCGGGAAAAACCTGTTCGTTTACCGACATCCATAACTGTGATAAAGTGATTGAAAGCTTGGTATGCCAGCTAGAGAGCTGTTGTCACAGTTTGATTTTGAGCTTGGAATTACACTATATAATATCCTCTCCAAACAACATGCCTTTAAAATGAATTTATGAATGGCCTTCGCTAGATCTGAGGATAAACTTCTGGTAATAGAAGAAAGTATATGAGCTGATGGATGGCCTTATCATTGATGAGGATTGGATACATTTATGCTGCACTGGGAATTTAATGGATCAGAAGTCTTCCCTTTACACTAATTAAATGTCATAGATAAATGTCTTCAATTTTCAAATAATTTATCCTTCTTCCCATTCAGTTTCAAACCAGGGGAATTGAACAGATCAAGACTAGAAGCACATTAATATTTAGTATATAATTGTCTCTGGGAGTGGGATAAACCACTAGACGCCATTTCTGAGCAGCAGCACCCTCTTCAGCCTCACATCTGTATCCATGACCATGCTCCCACCCAAGTACAACTGGGGGCTGTGTACTGGAAACAGCCATCAGCAAACTGTATACTGTGATAATAATTTTGCATTACACTAGCTGTAAATTCACAGCCCATCATTACTTACCTCAAATAATTCCTGAAAATAGAATTAATTTCAAATTTGTTCAGTAAGCTAACCAACTGCAGGACAGGCTCAAAAACTACATGGTATTTAAGCTAATCCTTGTGGTCACGCAAAGGGGTTTTTTTATTGTTTGTTTTTTGCTACCCAATAAATGCACACCTCTCAGCCTCTCTTAATTTTACAAGCAACTTGGGTTGCTTTGTTATTTTTTTGGTTTCACTTTCAATTACAGACAGTTCTGCTGATGTGACATTATACAGAAGGAGGCAGGGGCAAAAAAAATATCTAAACCCCACCACAACTGTAAGGAACTAAGGCATTTTGGACCATTTAATTTGAAATTTTATTATTTGTTAAATACAAGCATTAATTTTTCAGTAACTGTCCAAACCAGCAAAGATTTGGGGTATCAGTTCTGGTCATCGTTCCAATGAATCTGTACCAGGTTGTTTGACACTCGATCTTCATCAACTTCTGCACTTTACCGATGCCCGCTTCTGTGTACTATAATAAGTAATACTTCTAGGTGCTTTTCAAAGTAAATTAACATGTAAATATAATACTTTTAAACTTCAGAATGAAGTCTGCATTAAACATCAACAGGTCGGGAACATGACCAGAAACATCAACTGGTACATGAGCAAGCACAGCAGGGCCAGGCAGTGACAACGGACCAGCCACGGCTGAGCAGGCACCTCCGCTGCCAGAATGGGCTGCTGTCACATAAAATTAGGATGCTCTACAGGAACTAAAAACACAGGTAGGAAAGGAGTTTAAACATTTATAGCTATCACCATTTAAAAATCAAACTGGCAGCTTAGTGGCCCACCTTGCCTCAGAAGTCTCGGGAGAAAATAGTCACTAAAGCTGCTAATTCAAAATGCCAAGGATAAGAATAATTGAGCAATTATGCCTATGTAGTATGAAGGAAAAACAAACAATTTATCTTCTTCAAGTAATGGAAAACTACAATTCTTCTCTCTCTGCTCTTTCCACTGATGACTCAGCCATCAGACTGCGTATACCGATCCCATAATTTGATACAACATCTCCTTTGGAAGTAAAGGGAAAGCAGAATACATTTTTTAAAGGGAAAACCAGTTCATCATTTTCATAACAATGTTAGTTCCTTTATAAGCTTATTAGTAACTTGATACAAGAATAAGAAGATACATGGAGCCTTTGCACTTTTCTAGCTGTGACAGTCAAGGATGTAGTGAGGGGAAGCCTGCAGGAAAAGGCAGTATGTTTTGTAAGACCAGTGGATGCAGCTGGATAAAGAGGTAAGTCTTCAAGCACCCAGGCTGCCTGTGGGTTTGTTGGGTTTTTTTTTGGTTTTTTGGGTTTTTTTGGGTTTTTTTTGTTTTTGTTTTTGGTTTTTTGGTTTTTTTGTTTTGTTTTGTTTTTTGGTTTTGTTTTTTTTTTTTTCCTGATCTACTAAAATGTACTACCCCTTGTTCTTCTTTGCTTAAGAATATGTATGTAAAGAAGTGAAATCCAAGCCTTTGGTAGATCACTTGTGCATGACATCCAAAGGCTCTCACAAAATTCTGGAGTGATGGAAATTACAGCCTCATTTTAAATGGATACTTTCCTCTAGTCTGAATAATAAACCAGATGTTTAGATTGGAAAACAAAGACCTAATTTGAGTATGGAATATCTTAATTTAATATAGCACAACAAATGCATTAAACTTAAAGTAAACGTATCAAAGAGGTCTTAGAGTTGAGCTATTGAGGAATAGCTCTGTTTGGTGTACAGCTTGGTATCCAAAAGCTGTACACATTTTTTTTCATTTTCAAATTATCCGTGTGCTTCCTATAACAACTTGAATTCAAGAGATTTCCAAATGATGTCGTCTGCCATATGTTCAGACAAATTTTATACTATTTTAATCATAAGAACAAAGGTATGCAAAAGAACTGAGACATCAATTTCTAAGGCTTAAGCATTACCTTTTTAACTGATAGAGAAAAAAGTTTCACTATAGGTCATCCTTATCTGTTTCAGGCAATTTCACCAAGTTTTCATGCTCTGATAAAAAGAAAAAAAAGGATTCAGATTTCTCAGCTGCTCCATCAGAGGCAGTACTAAGCCTACTGCTTATTCCTTTTCAGTATTTTGAAACTTTTATGCAATCATCTAACCTGCAGGTGGCTCTGACAGCTGAAGTTTTATGCACCCTAGTATCATCAGGAAAATGCCCATGATAGTGGTAGAAGTTCAAACTCCAAAATTCCCATCCAGAGGCCAAATCCACCACTTCATACCCAGATCCAGAACTTCAAACTTCTAATTTAAAACCCTGTGACCACCACTGACATCATGGTCAGAAGATGCCTGAACTTCCCTGTCATGTTTTTTGTCCTTCCTGGTGGGCAGCCTGTCTGCGAGGAAAGAAACACACCTTCTCCAACCCTCCCTTGGATCTCCACCCAGGCATCTCTTTTTGTAGTTATCAGAAGAGGATCACAGATGGCATATAGTAAAAGGCTGCCAAAAAACCCAAAAACCCCAAAAAAACCCCAAAACCAAACCAACAACAGAAAAACAACAAAAGGAGTAAACAGCTCTCCATGTCCACGGAGGAAAGAACGAAAAATAGACCATGCATGGTGCCATGTAGTCCAACTGTAAGGACAGTCAGACTCTGGAGCAGCCAGGGTTACAGCCCATCACTGGAGGGCTTTTTGGGTTTGTTGGTTTAAGAAGCAGCTCCACAAATATCGGTTAGGAGCGGTTTTAGTATAATTAGAACAAGATTCTAACAAAGTGACCAGCCAATTTTTTTTTTTTAAAGAAGAAAAAGAAAATCTAGGTCATAATGATACAGTGGGCATAATTAAGTTCATCTGTGAAATAAGATATTACTTACCTGTACTTTTCCTGCTACGTTAAACATTTTAATTAGGCTGCAGCAACTGCCTAGTGCCATCTTCTACCTGCAGCTACCCCAAAGCTGACATACCGAATTCCCAAATGTACCTGCGAGTCTTTTCCTCATCTTTTTCAAGACTTTGATGTCTGGGAACTACCAGAAGTCCATAAAATACGAGATTAAATAAGCTAGATAGTTTTTAAGGTACCTTGACAATCCTATTTTCTTTGACTGTGTGATTATGAAATAATTTCATACATTATGTGATATTTTTGCGGGTTTTCCACACTGTAAAGTTATGCAAATGCAATATCCTTCCTGCCTATGACACCCCGTTTTCCCTGAACAACGATCACCCAGCCACAAGCAGGGACAGCAGACTTCTTACACGGCTTTAGTCTTCAGATGCTCAGGGCAGGAGTCAGACTTGCACCGGAGAGCGAGACACTCACGTACCGCACGGGAACTGTCCTGTGCTTCCAAACAGCACCAGAGACCCTGCAAGCCTTCTAGTCTGGTCCTCTCCAGGGAGGTGGGCAATGCAGGGAGGGGGAAGGACTTGTCTCAGCAGCATCACCAAGAGCGCACGCAGACCTGTGTGACAGCTGGCTGCGCTGGCTTCGGAAAAGGGAGAGTCCCCATCGCTTTGTGCCTAAAGCCCGGCCTTCACCCAGCACTGGAATCTCTCTGCCCCACTGCCCAAGTCCTACTTGTCCAGATCAGACTGACCAAGGCCCTCCCAAAGGGCATGGAGAAGCAGAGCTTGAGACAGACGAGGACCTCTGAGGTTGAAAGAAAAGATACTTCAGGAATTCAGGCACAGCTGAGTGGGATTTTCATAATCACAACCTTGGGCACAGATGCATAAATGCCACCGAAAACCCTTTTCTCCTCCGCCCCTTATATCCCACCCCTCAGTTTTTTCAGCTGTAAAATGAGGTTAACTTTCCCAGTGCCTTGCAAGGGTACTGTGAGGATAGCTATGATACCGCAGACACATTAGTGAATTACTTTCTTAATACGATGCTCAGATAGGACATTAACAAGATCTGACATCCCATGGAGAAAAACAGTGACGGTCCAGAATTTTAAAAAGGAAGCCATGAAGCCTTGAGCAAACTCAAGACTCCCACGAAAGCTTGACTACCCCACTCTTCAATACCCCAGAAGTTGTGATCTCCTGGGACAAGTCTGCATACTGTCCCCATATGGAGCTGAAAGGTCTACCAAGAGGTCATCCAGACCCTCTCTCCAACAAGAAACAAACCATCTCGAAATTCAACAGTGAGAGATATTTCACAGCTTTTCTACTCAACTACAAATATGCTCAACACTTTGAAAGCCATGAGCTCAAAACTTCTGTGAAGTTTTCCTTAGGCCCTAAATAAAATTTATCATCTCAAATAATATTTAGGATTATTGGCCAAGAGGAGAGTATTTATATTTATACACAACAAGTTCATACAAGTGGTCATAGTTGACTGAACAAAATAACCTCCAGTTAGGTATGTAATTAATACTCTTACTACTCTGATGAATCAGCTTCTCTTATCTGAAGCACAAACACCCTTCATCTTAATTTTATTCTGCAGAGCAGGCCACACTGTTTGGATGGCACATTCAAATGGAGATCAAGTGTACTCAGCTAAAATTTTGAGATTACATCCAAATAATTCAAACACTTCCCCCCACCTCTCCACCCCCCACCTAGAGTAGCGTTTCATAAATACCTGTGAAACATGAATGCTGAGTGCTTTCCATTTGCCTGCAGAGGCCAGGCTGTCATCTAATGTGGGCATTTCCAGTACATGAGCCCATTCTTCAAACCTTTCATTGCCAAGGACAAGTCAAGGTGCTTATAGGTGCAGCTGGAAAAGTGGAGGAGCCTGCACAAACACTTGTACTGATGGCTGAAGTTACTCAGCAAAACAGAAGTAAAAGCATTTCTCAGACCAGATGTGAGACTAAGAAAAATATTCTAGTCCATGTCGTAGGAGGAAGGGAAGAGCATACTGAAGACAAGGGTGTGAGAGACTGAAGCATAAAACATTTGTCTCAAAGGTTGTTTATCCAAGATAAGGATGGCTACATGGCCACAGAGATCTCCGGTTGATGAAAAACACCCGGCCAAGATAACGGCTACGAGACATGCGATAGTCACGTGAGGAGCGGGGCTGGAGCCACCCACCATGAAGCGTATGTGCACATGCAGGAGTGCAGAGATATGCTAAATTGCAGGCCTTGAATGCGGGAAAAAGGGGACTGCCAAGACAAGCCCGGGTGCGTGCCGGCCGCCTCCGAGCGCGATCGCCCACCACCGAAAACATCGAGAGACTTGGACCCCGGGACGCCGCGGATCCATGGTGGTGACTACCCTTGCAACTCCATCCCGAATGCTTGCTTGATTTCTATCTTTTTATTCCATTCTCTCCTATTGCTACTAATTGTTTACTTTTGATAATAAAAGCTGTCTTGGGTACACGGCATTTGACCTCGTTTGTGTCTTAATCTCGTTCTCGGGATCGTATCGAAACCTCCCCCGACATTGGATGGGGACGAAGGGCTAGGAGGAGCCCAGGCAGCAGAGGCTTGTGAATCAGGAGTCGGAGACCAAGGCACAACGAAGCACGCACAGCACAAGGCAGGAGAGCTATGGAGATGGATCATTGCAGGTAGCGGAAGAAGAGAAAAAAAACAGCATTCCTTCTCCTATTCTCTCACTAGAAGTAGCTAAAAAATACCATGAAAGTGCCCGCATAAATTTTGCGATAAAATGTTTGCTGTGGTTACTACAGACACCAGATATTACTAGGTCAGGGACGAGAGAGAAAGAGCTGTCAGTTTGATACGACGTCCAAATTCTGAAAACATATTGGAAAAACTGCACAGCAGTGAAAATTTCCAAACACCTTAAACAGTTTTCTCCAGAGTAGCCATAGTAAACATCACTTTGCTGTCTTGACAACCTCCTGATAAGTTAGATTTATACAGCAAATCTCAAGCGGACACTAGCAACCCTGTGATTTTCTGCTCTTTCCTTCCCCCAATCACTGTGCGAGAACCTTTTTCATGGAGAACAGACACTTGCATTTACAGTAAGATCGTAAAACAGAAATACGTGCTTTACAGTTATCCCGTCTCTGGCTTAGCTAAGCGCCTTCGCAAGCACGTTGCAGCGCTGAGCATGTTCTCTGAAGGCGCCTACGGAGCCTCATCAGCGGCACAGCAGGCGGCCGCCGCAGGGGCAGCGGTGCACAGGCGGCGTGGCGGAAGCACCAGGTCCTGACATGTTTTATGAGTTAATTTGGTGTTATTTAGTGCACTGCACAGCGGCATTAAGTCTTCACATCCTTTTTACCGCTTTAAGTAATGCTTTAACTTCTTGGTAACCACACAAGCTGGTGTTAATCCTTTTATATTTATTTGTTTAATACACAGGGGAGCTGCAGAGTATGTTCTTTGCTAGAGGACGAACGATCCCATCTAAGTTATGAAGCTCTATTTTTTCAAAGCACTTTTCCCCATCAAGTATAGAGAAGACAGGAAATAAGGGAAAAAACCATCAAAACCCCAAAAATCCATTAAGAGCTCTCTCTTTAGAGACAGCTGTTTTATCTGACAACCAGATTAACGGATTCCATGGAGCGTGCAGCATCCTTAGTCACCCAACACCAATACAAACTGGGGGAGAGGCAGAGCAACTCCTGGACCTTCCCCTGCCTTTTTCTTTTCTGCAAATACCAAGATAGTTTCCTTCTAAAATTCTGTAGTCTCCTGAAGCAAAATCTATACTTGAAGAGGTACATCAATTAGTACATGATAATCAGTCAGTAAGGAAACATATCACAGTAGGTGTTATTTCAGATTGACTTGTCAGAACACTGAATATCAAATGGTACAGCTATATAACGTACATTGTCAGTCGTTAAGATATACTCCTAATAAATGGTACAAATCAAGATAACCCTTGATGAATCACAGAAAATGTTCTCAAGTGTGAACTAGCAAAATCTATAAATACTGCAGAACATCTCCGGCATTTAGCTATGCTGTTTGAAGTGTTTCCTTAGCCAGGGACTATTGGATAGATCGACTAACAGATGGACACGAAGGTCCATCAAGTACATTATCGGCTGCCATCCCGTGAATGGCAGGCAGCTAATATAGCTCTCAAGGGAGTTTTCCACCCATCTGTTCTTAATAAAATTACATGATGACTTTCTAAATCTGGTCTTTTTAATTTTTAGCTCCACTGTTCAACAGTTAACACTGTTAACTCAAAAGTTTATCCTGGTAAATCCCGTAGATTACAGACTGTAAGAAACTCATGACATCACCGGCATTTGTTCCTTTAGACATACTACGTAAGAGTCTTATTTTTCCTTTCCTAATGTATTAGCAGGAGTTATTATGCTTGAACAATCTTAATAGAACAATTTCATTCTTCTATTGCTAGCAACAAAACCAGATTATTGTTGTTCAGTGGTATCGGTCTTACATTGGGGAAAACGCGTGTTGATGAAATTCTGCTTTTATCCAAAAACCCTTAGGCTCCTGCATCACATGCAGCACATCCTGCATTTAAAGGTTAGTAGATTTTATGCTCTGCAGGAGGATATCGTCAAAACAGGAACAGTGGGTGTGTATCTACTACCATACCGGGAGAGCAGTGGGAAAGGGGAGTATGGCTACGTCTTGCTCCTTTTACCCACCTTGAGTGCAGGCAGCATTCCTATACCCCCGTCCCCCGCGAGAGGTGAGGTGTCTTTTACTCAACATTAGCTCGATATTTCTCCCAGTTCTGCCTCAGATCCCTTTTCCCTGAAGCAGTACAATCAACAGGAACGTAGCTTGCAAAAAACCCCAGCAGTAACTTCAACTAATCTTTCAAAATCTTTTTGAAAACACCATTTTGTCTAAAAATTAACTGAAAGTACCAGTTCAGGACAAGAGGAAAGTTTCAGCCCAAACCTGTGCAATAACAAAGATTTCCCCAGGAACATTCCCTCTTTTTGGTTTTACAATAGTTCAAAATAAACTCAAAAATCCAAACCAAGAACAGAACAATGATTTAATGATTTCTTTTTTTTTTTTTAATTAATTTTATAATTAGCTTCTAAACACAAGTCTTTCTTTTTGCACTTGTGACCGCTTGTTGAAATGAAAGAAAATGCTGATATCTGAATAATTGGTTAATATAATAAAAAAAAAAAATCACCCAACCCCTCAGAGTTACAGTGCAGGTGGCAGAACCCTGGCAAAATTCAGTCCTATGGCCCCAAGCTATACATTTGGAGGTTCTATTTTAAGCTCTTCTATGTCTGGTTTTCTTAACCTTTGGGAATGTAAAAAAATAATAATTAATGAAACTAACATCTGCAAGTGGTGAAATTTATCTCTCACATCAGATATTAATAATATAATTTAACAGTTAAAATATGCAAAATGCGAAAAAAATCGTCAAGTGCGTCTGTGTACGTAAAACACCCTTGAAAAGTCTTCCAGACAGCTTCTTTTGCCACCATTAGGTTCCCACAGATAAAATACTCTCTAATTAAAGTAACAAGCAGCAGCACTGTGGTATGTTAAGTTTTCTCTTCAAGCCCGTCCTACAGTCAGCTGGAGCCTGTGACCACGGAGGTTTGCCGACGGATGTCAGCAGCCGCGGGAGCACCTCTCCCTGCTCGACCAGGTTCAGGAGGAGTATTTATCATTTGCTCTTTGAGATGCAAATCCCATCCAACGTGCTTCTCCTTTCCTTGACTGAGTGAACATTATTTTTATAAGCATAAAAAAGGCCTAACTAATTTATTGGAGCTCATCCTATGCTACCAAGAAGACGAAGCTATAAATACATGCACTGAATGGGTTTAGCAGAGCTTAGCAGAAGTTAAGCAAACTTAAGAATTTAAGCTACTACTAGACTCCTAGAGAGTATCTAGCAAGAAAAACAGCAACACCAAAACTGTCTTCTCCAAAAACGTAGGCATTGGCTGGGGCCGCCCCTCTGGTGGGGTCACCTCCGCTTGTGGGGACACCACCGCACACCGGGTGTCTTTCATTGTGGACAGCGCTGTCTCAACCAGGCAACCGCCCTCCTGATGTGGCACCAAAGCCCACGGTCAAAAGAATTTCTGTAACATCTCACTATACTACTAAGGTTCTTTAGCAACTTAAATGTGTTTAAATACTTAGTTAAATCAGGGTCATGCACGCTATGAAGAAATACACATTTATTGAGCACAATTTAAGGGATGTAATAGTCACATACCTTCATTAAAGAGAAAAAGCAATTAAAACGTCTTTTAATTGAACAGCTAAATGATAATTTTTTTTTTTTTTTGCTTAATAAACAGCACAAGACTTAGATTTCCTAGTCAAAGTGTTGTATATATAGAAAAAACTTTTACCCTTCTTTTTATAGTCTTTGATTACTTCTGTAGTACTTTTAGAAGACCGGATGGATAAATACTATGTCGGGACCAAACTTATAAAGAGTTATTGAAAATACATACAATTAAGAACTAATTACTTGGAGATTCACAATGCTTGTGAAACATTTACAAAGAAAATATTCACAAATGTTAAGTTCCAGGAATGGAGAAAACAAGCTGCATCTTTAAAAAAAAAGATATCTAACCCCCGCTAACCCTGCGGTTACACTGGAGGAGGAAAGCGGTGTACCGCCACAAGCATGAGAATTAAAAGTGCACAAGCTGCAGAATTGAAGTGTATTTTGCAAACTCTCAGGCCTCTCACAGAGGGGTTTCCACCCCACACGGCTCCCGACGTGCCGCTAAGTCCCAGCAGAGCCAGCGCTCCGGCCCGGCGTGGGAAAAGGGATCGGCACGGCTTGCCCCGGTACCTGCAGGGAAAAGTTGGGTAAAGCTGGATCTAAGTGGGTCAGAGCAGGAGCCCAGCTCTGCGGGGGGTTTAGATCCACCTAACTGCGTCTCTCCTGTTCTCGGCGGTGAAGCAAATACTTTTTTTTTTAATTTCCGTCCCGTGTCTTCATTCTTCTCCCGATTCCTGTGTCATTCACAAAGATTTCCTAGGTCGGCACCTGAGCTGCGGGTGAGCAGAGGAGAGCGGCCATGCCTTGCCGTGGCTGCGCGGCGCCGCGCGGTACCGC
>NW_010563067.1:0-377 GCF_000687285.1 Phaethon lepturus
TGCGCCGAGCGGCTGCAGCAGCTTTCCAAAAACATGGAAATACCATACTGCAAAATATGCCACAGTGCATTAAGGAAAAAAAAAAACCCAAACAACAAAAATTTTTAAAAATCTATATTGCCTCTTCCCGTTTCTAAATGTCCACCCGGATTTAGGGACGGATGCCTCTGCTTTTTCCCGATAAATTGCATTATTGCGTTTAGGCTCAGGGCAGTGATGCAAAATTTGAGCTCCGCCTCGGGCATCCCGCAGCTGCCCTTTCCGCCTGGGCAAGTTGCTGTTTGTTCTTTGACCTTTTGAGTTTTTTTTTTTTTTTTGCTTTAACATCATTTTCAGCGCCGAGAGGGGACGGAAGCAGCAAGGAAAAGACCTGAGCC
>NW_010563067.1:473-1683 GCF_000687285.1 Phaethon lepturus
CCGGCGTGCCCGCTCCTGCGGTCCCCGGGGAGCCGCGGGGTGGGGGGGTCGGGACAGCACCCGCATCAGGGTACAAACGGCCTCTGGATTTTGTGGGCTCCGTCCATCCTCCCCGATACCGGCACCTGCGGTTTCCCGCTGTCCCCGCCACAGTGACATTTTCCTCCCGGTAACTTCCCTCTTGCAGACATGTATTTGGAGGTTTTGCTTGGCAGAGCCTGGGCAAGGATGAGCCAGGCGGGGACCGGGAACACCTAGGGCTCCGGCTTTAATTTCCAATTGAATTAAAAGATAAAAATTAAATTAATTCAGAACAGAGGCCAAACTACCTAGCCAGAATTTGGAGAAAACTTTCTCCACCAACTCACTTACGGAATATGATGGGAAATAGCATACCTTCGC
Organism: Phaethon lepturus; assembly: GCF_000687285.1. Lineage (NCBI taxonomy): Eukaryota > Metazoa > Chordata > Aves > Phaethontiformes > Phaethontidae > Phaethon > Phaethon lepturus. Next base: position 876 of record NW_010563067.1, read on the forward strand.
CTGGAGCGTTTGGGAATAGCTGCTCACCAGGACAGCGGGCTTGGACACGCACAGAGATGCTCAGCCCCGACTCCCCTGTCTCCCCCAGCACCGTACGCTTTTCCGTTTCATCCCTACGGTCCTCCTGGGTCCCATCGTTTCTGAACGCCTGTGACATGTCTTTTCTAAAGAACAGAAACTTGCAGCTGAAATAAATGCCCTTCGGCAGGCACCCGACTTTGCACCCATTCTGACTTTCGGGCGCCGGGGAGTTTGTGTGCAGAAGAAAAGCAGCACAACTGAGGGGCCTTAGCACAACTGAGGGGCCTTTATGCAGCTCTCGGGGAAGGGTCTCCTGCTGCTGCTCCCTTTTTATCCGCATTTTTAAACCCTATATTGCTCTCGGGAAAAACACCCTAAGCAAGTAAGAAATAACATCGGAAAACCGCTCCGGAGAGCGGCACGACGCGAGACCTGCATTCCCAGCCTCAAGCCCTGCCGGGGACAACCAGAACAATCAAACGCTGTGGAAAAAAACCCAACCAAACGAACGCCCCCCCCGAGCCCACATGAATCCGCACAGTTCGGCTGCGGTTTCCACGCGGGATTCCCGAATGGACCCAGCTGGGATTTGGCAGAGCGCAGCCTGAAACCTGCACGAGGAAAAACGACGTAGTGTTTCTTCGCGAAGGCCCGCCCCAGCCGCAGGAGCTGCGACGGCGAGAAGGCGGTGCGGATGCGCTTGGGTTTCCGGGCGAAGGGGCCGTGGAGGAGCAGGCTCTCCTGGGACACCTCGCTCCCTGCAGACAGAGAGCGGAGTCAGGGGCCC
>NW_010563067.1:1960-2189 GCF_000687285.1 Phaethon lepturus
TTGGAGCACTGTACCCCCCTGAGCACGACGGTGCCGTGGCCAGGCTCCCTCCTGGGCTGCCCTCGGTCCCATGGACGCAGGTGGGGAAGGGAAAGGAGAGAGAAAGAAAGAGAGGGAGAAAGGGGGAGGCAGCGAAAAAACAGAGAGAAAGAAGGAAAAAGTAGATATAAAAGAGGAGAAAGACAGCCTGAGAAAGTGACAGGGGAAAAAAAAGAGACAGAACAGGAGA
>NW_010563067.1:2333-2535 GCF_000687285.1 Phaethon lepturus
AAAGAAAGTGAAAGGGAGAAGAAAAAACGAGAGAAGTAAAGTCGGAAAGCAAGAAAGAAAAAGGAAGAGAAGGAAAGAAAGGAAGAAAGCAAGAGGAAGAAAGAAAGAGAGAAAGAAAAAAGGAAGAAGAAAAGAAAGATGGAAGGAAGAGTAAGGCAAGGTAGAAAGAAACGAAAGAAAGGAGAAGGAAAAAGAAACGGCA
>NW_010563068.1:0-350 GCF_000687285.1 Phaethon lepturus
AGGATCCAACAGCATCTCCCACTGTATGGCGCTAGATATTTAATAAAGTAAAACCCCCAGGATCAAGGAGGCTGCAATCCCTCCCAGCTCCTTTCTTCTGCCTTGCTCGAGCTCTTTCAAGCCTGCCTCCCGTCTCTCTCCAGAAAATCCTTTCATGCCTCCCTCACCAGACTGACATTTTGACAAGTTGCCACGAGTGACATCTGATTTGTACAAATTTCAAGACTAATAAATCTACCTGTCAAAGCGGAAACTTTAAAAGGAGCTAAGCCCAGCGGGTATAGTTTAACAGAACTCAAGTTGATGAAACTGTAGGATGGAGAAATTATATCTGTCACAATCCACCCACA
>NW_010563069.1:0-13702 GCF_000687285.1 Phaethon lepturus
AAAAAAAAAAATACCACGCAGTGCAGTAAGGGGAAGACCTGTGCGCGTCGGGGGGGTTCAGCTGCAGCTTCGCGGCACAGATTCGGGTAGCTGCCACCGCTGCTGTTCAATCATAACACACAGCACCTCTTCTAGCAGGTTGAACTAACGCTTTCATAAAAGCCTGGGCTGGAGTCCTAAAGACTTGAGACCTGCTCTAAATAAATACCGACAAGTATTATTTCAGGACAATTAGCAAATGCAAAAGTCCTCCCTGCTTAGGAAACTTGAATTGCAGCTTTTTACTACCTTGCAAGAATCCAGAGTAGCCAATTGCTTTGTTAGTAGAGTCAAGATGTTAGTGTTATATCTAAAACAGATATATATTGTGTTATATGTATGTTATATATAACAGATTTTAGCCTCTGACATATCGTTAAAACTGACATTACACAGCAAATGTATGGCACACAAGGCTCGTGGGAAACTTCACTGAAACATTTTCAGAGTGTTTTCAACCTAAGTTTCTTTTTTGTGTTAATTTGATGCTTACAAATTGATGTTCCTTTGTTGAAACAGTCTTGTACAGATTCTGGTATAATATAATTTTGGAGGTATTTTGTTCCTTTTGTACAGTTCAATAAATTCTTATTAAATTTATTTTCTATTCTCTTTTCCAACCTTTTGGCAAGGATTATCCTAGAAACTAAGTTATATGAAGAGTAGCATTGTTTCCTATTGGATTTTGCTAGAAGGCTTGCAGACAAATTCATGCAGCATGCTGAGAACAGCATTTAACTCTTGTGAAATGAGAAATTATAGTGATATGTATCTGAGGTGTGAGGAACTGAAGAGGCCTGACTTCTTTCTCAAAGAAGGAGAATAAAAAAAGAACAAAACACAACACACCATCTAATGTGTTTTGGAAAAGCTAACCTCCAGCCCCTGGAAAACTCAAGCTGCCATTTGGTTTCCCACTCAGAAAAATCACCAAGTCTCCTATTATAGATATCAGACAGCTTTCTGGCCTTTTCAGAATTAGCTTATGGACCAGAAAACAGCAGAAATTCAGACAAGGACTTTTCATAGCAGGATTGGAACGGTTTGAACATCTGACGAGAGTGTCACCTGCAGTTCTCAATTTCACGCCAAAAAACCAAGGTTAAACTGTGAATGCTTCAAGAGAAACAAATCAAACATGTATGGAAGACCAACAACAAAACCAGTCTTTTAGCTCTAGTGATCACAAAGTATGTGAATGGTAACACATGGAACAGAGCCTGGTTTCTGGAAAGCAAGTAGCTTATTAGTGGTGCCTGCCTTGCAATTGCTAGTAGAGCAGTAAGCTACTTGGCTGAGTAAACCCAAAGTGAGAGACAGAGCAGCAGGGCATGATTCTCCATCTAATCAAGTGCTTTGCAGTCTGTCCAATGCACAGAAACAGGAGAGCTGGGATTGGGAATTGACAGAAGCCAGGGCTGCATCGATCACAAATTCAAAATTGAGCAGCCAAAGAACGGCCTTGAGTGAGGATGGCTCCAGTGGCACGGGAGCTCAGGCAAAACCTAATCAAGTGATCTAATGAGTTACACAGCAGATAGCTTGCCTGCATGGCAAACCCCTTTCTGTGCACCCAAACACCACAAGTCAGCCAGTCACTCAAACCAAACAAAGGCACTCGATTCTCTAGTCCCATGCTTGTAGCACTGGACCCAGACAAAGGATCTGGTAGGACAAGCTGCTTCCTCTGCCTTTTGTAAACCAAAAGTCTCTGTTGTAGTTCATTAAGGTCTGTAATAGCTCTACAAGCTTGTATACACTAGGCATTTCATGAATAACAAGGTTTTGGCAGCTGACCAATAATCTGAATATTTCAAGGCTTGGCAATATTTCAGCACAGTCTCCATAGCAAAAGAGGTCATATTCTCTCTATTCCCTAAAGTGGTAGCTTACAGTTCAGTCAAATTCCTTCAACTGACCTTTCCACATATTTAAAAATATTTATCTTTTAAATAACTTGACATTCCATTCCAGTTTGTTGCAGCGGTTATAGGCAAAAACCCCAAACCTAGGATAAGGTTCTGGTTATAGCTCATACCGTTACTGAGCCCTCCCCTGGTAGACACTGATTAGAAACAGCCAATTAACAGTCTTCCAGCTTATGGAATAGGCCTAATTACCCGGACTGAGGTGCGCCTAGAAAACTAATGACATTTCCCCTATTTGCACAGGAGAGGTTGCCCAGTCAGCATAGCTTAGCACCAGTAGCCAAAAGACCCAAGGAGCTGTCAAAAACAAGATGACTACTTGAAGGGCAGAGTGGAAACATAATGGTTAGTGAAAAAGACCTTCAAGATGAGAAATTGTCCCAATATAGTGCAGCATCTCACTCGGTAGGAGTAATCTAGCATGGCATAAAGAGAATCAGTCAACGGAAATAAATCTGGAGCAACAGCCACATAACAGCTTGGTCTAGTGGCTGTGGACATTGTCATAATATGTTGAAAAATAAGACCCAGCACTGACTGCAGCTAAATTGAGCATGAAGGTAACCTCTCACTTCCTAAAGGATCTTACACATTTCTCAGTGAGGCAGGACAAACAGCACAAAGCAGGTAATCTCACGCTTTGATAACCACCATCTCCTCCTTCTGGAGATGGAAAGCCTTCCAGAGGCTAGTGGTCACAGCAGGACTTCAATGCCTATCTAGATATCTATTCCACACCTGCCTTTGGTGCCTTGGTAAGCGGCTGCATTGCAGGGCTTGCTTAGGCTTGAGCTCAATAGGTGCCCTGCAAAGCCTTTGGAAGGGAAAGCTCCCAGCCCGCGGAGCTTGGAGAAGATCAATCTGCGCTCTGTCTCAATGATGCTGAAATGACTGGGGATACAATTCAAACAATTCCCAGATGAGAGGCCTGGGGCTCCCAGAAGGACAACAATAGGGTCAAGAGGAGGAAGTATTTGGGGCAAACATCTTGGCTGGGTGTGAGGACCCCTACTATGTGCGATTTGTCCTTTTTTCCTTTAGATGCAAGTCCAGTTCTGCTAAACAGGATCAAGCTGCTTTCCACTTGAATGAACAAGCAGTTTTGTAATAAAAAACAGTTCTTTGTAGTTTCTATGAAGCTGTAGGACTGACCAAAATCATTTTGCTATTGTTAAAACTACTATAATAAGATTTCTGACTGTTTTTGCTGACATGAAATTTTTTTAACACAGTAATAAGAGAAACCGTCACTTAAGATTGGAAATTCCCACAGTTGCTAAACTGAAAAACAGCAAAATCTTTTCAATGTCATGCCTCGTGCAAAAATATTTAACAATTAACTGTCTCAAATTTCTTGTGCATTTTTCTAAATATTGCAGTTGTTTTGCAAAGACCACTGTGAACACAGCTGTGCCAAACCAACAAACAGTTGAGGCCATTGTTGGTATTTTGGCAAAACTATCTTAGAGAAAAGCATGAAAGCCAGCTGGGTTGGAAATTGCAGATTCAAACTTTAAAGCTTTGAGGAATGGAGTGTACAAAAATAAAAAGGCTTTATACTGTCATATTTACCCATGCCAGTACCAGCCCTCTGAGACCCTCTCTGTGGGGGACATATGCAGGCTGGAGGGCAGATATACTCCACGAGGAAGGGGAAAAACACGCAGCCAATGCACGTTGAGGAAACTGCTCGATAGCACCGGAATGCAGCCTGGGAATACCTCAAAACTCCCAAGTTTTAGATGTATCTGTCAGGCCCAATAAATCCATTAATGAAGTACAGTGGTGCTCAACGTATGTACTAGTGACAAAAATCTGTCATGGAATATATTGTGCCACCTTATGCTGCATTATACTCTGCAAATGGGGCATTGGTTTCAGTGGCTGTTTCCTGCAGCTGTATCTGGAGTCAAAATACCCTCCGTAGGCTAACAGATCAAAACCTGTCCTACCAGCCACAGAAGCATACAAAACCAGCCAAAATGCTCTAAAGTATACCTCATGTATTCGTGCACAGCCATATGTAATCAAATTCGCAGTTCACAGTGGTTTAAAGCACCTTGAAGAGCAAGATGCAGAGCACACTGTGTGCCATGTGGGAATAACCTCAGCGAGTGGTGTTTTGAGGAGTCCCGCGGACGAGGTCACCAGCAGCTCTACCTGGTGACGGGACAGAAGCAGAACAACGAGGTCTGTAGCCTACGTAATGCCTTAACTGGAGATGATGCCGTTGTTCCGCTTCTGTCCCTACCATATGATCTGTAGCCTACCTAATGCCTTAACTGGAGACGATGCCGTGGTAGCGAAGGCTGGCTTGCAGACTGGAGTCAGTTGGTTAGTATTTCTGCCACCAGCATCAATGGAGAGAGAACAGATTCCTCCCTCCCGCTGGAAGGCAGTTACCTGCAATTACACAGAGACTTGAAGACACATTTAATTTCAACAGGTCTTATTTTCCTTCCAGGAGCATGCTACAAGATGTAGGCACGCTGACTGAAGATGCTGTTTGCTCCTGCTGCAAGATTCGTTGCGATATTTCTGACAGTTACCTCTCCCACACCTCGGCTGCCAGCGTGCCTCGCGCAAGCACGGCTCATCGGCTTCAGTGCCCCGTCCACCAGGGTGACGTGGAGTGCCACAGAAAGCCTGCGGTGATTTTGAGAGACATCGCATGTGGAGCCAGTGGAGTACGGGCGCTGCTGACGGTGCTTGTGCTTGGCAGAGATTTTACAGTCTTGCTCATTACAGAAAATACAACTCACCAGCTAGACCTGATAAAAGCCAGTCCTCATAAGCAAAGCAATTATGGTGCCAACATTCAAAATACTAGGGAGCATACACTTTTTAAAAAAAATGGTGGAGGCCAAGAAAACATTATATAATTTGTGTTTAGGGAAGCCGATATTCTGCTGTGATGTTTGATCTGGCAAGAAACCACGGTTCCTTCCTGCAAGCTGGCAAAACACTAAACACGGGGAATGCCATGCACAGACAGCCTCAATTAAGCTATCCTTTCTGAGCTGTAAAGCAGCGCTAGGCACATAAACCAGCAGAAAACACATTTGTTTCCTCTCCGTCTGCACAAGCATATAGTGATTCAGGCTTACACCATTTACAAGACAAGAGGAAGAACAAACACGCATTTTTCATTGTGTAGGACCACCTTACGCGGTATTGGCCACTGGTGGATTTCAGTTTCTAAAACAGTTGGCAGCGCCAACTTGAGCATCGTGCCTTTAGAGGGACTTAAAGCTGGAGCTAACAAATTCATTAATCATGGTCTGTACTATCCCAAATAGAGCACAGATACAGCACTATTGCAACAGGGTGCTAGGCAATTAGCAAATAAAAAAATAACGTATCTACTGCTTTATTTCCTAATCATGAAGTTGGCCTAGGCAATGCATTTTTAGAACTGAAGTAATACCTCCTTACCACCTTTAAAAACTGATGTTATCTTAGAGGTCAACAGATATAAATTGAGCAATAGGTTACTTAAAATTATAGCAGTTCATGACATGTGACATTAGTCTACAATTCTTATAAGTTCTGATGAAGCTGATTGCATCAATAGCCTTGACAATGGATTACATGCATGGAGTCTCAGACTGCTGCAAGACTGAGAAAAACGCAAGCTATCTCAGCAGTTATCTCAGCAAAAACCTTCTAACTTAATATTTCATATTTTCTTCCCATTCCACATATGGATATTTTCATAAAAGTTTCCATGTTCATGGTCTAGAAACCCCACTGCTTGTTGTTGACATTCAGGGACACAATGCCATTGCCTAGCAAAAATGAGAAGTGCTGTATGAATCATGTCAGTTCATTCATCACAGCTACATGTAGTTACAGCTGTCACACCAGATTTAGCACACGCAGGAAAGAAAGGGAAAGGAGTAGAAGTGCAAGGAGAGGAGGAATAGCAGGTGCTTTGTGCAGGGAGGTGCATAGCACTGCCTCAACACAGGGTCTTCATCTAGTACTAAGTTTGAAATCTTCTCAGTTTGTGTATGGGTTCTCCAATTCACCTGCCTCAAGCAGGCCACGTCAAGAACCTAAGTTTTGCTGGCTGAGCCGGGAGCACAGGAAAACTGAGTTGCAAGACTAGACACATCAGTAGCCCCTTTGCGGTCAACTTCTTCCACTGTGCTATTTCATACTGATACGTAGTCACCAGAAAGCAAAGTGAAACACCTATGATCATTTTACAATCCAATGCAAGTTATTATCTACTAAGAACAAATTTAGATCTGTATGTTGTTTCCCCGCCCCCCATGACTACAGTCTACATGATTAGTACCACTCAACCATAAGAAAATAATCATATTCAAATTTAGTCTTTGATCACCAACATTTTCCCTTTACATGAGAAAAGTTCAGTCTGGGCTTGGCTGGTGCTTTTGAGATAAACAGAAAATTACTCTATAATTTTTCTGGCAAGTCTGTGAGGAACCAAGCCAATATTCAGCTAAAATTAAATTTAGAATTAAGATATGGTTACTTCACCATTTATCCTCTGGATTTTACACAGCAGAACTGGGATTCCAAATCTCGTATTTCAAAATAAGGAACACTCTTGTAAGTATTTCCAGGAATCTCATCCTTGAAAACAGACTACTTTGCCTGCATCTATGTTAACATGAACCCAAGCCTGAGGTCTTTCTCAGTGGGGGTATCCCATCTGCTCTACATCCACAGCATAGGTCCCTTGGATATCTCTTGCCTGGCTTAGATGCAGCTACAGTGGACACTACCTGGGAAAAGCCCACGTATCCCATTTATTCCATGAGCCTTTTGACACCCCTGGTGCCTCTTCACAGCACTCGTCTCTGCTTTGGTGCATGTGTAGCATGCAAAACGATGTGGCCTTCTGCGAAGAGTGATGCATGACCTGCCCGTTTATCCACAAATGACCTTGGGCAAAAAACCTCAAGAGATCCTGGGCCAGAAATCAGTCTTTAGAACTTTCACAGATCTCTTGCCTGCCTATACCTGATCCCACAGGATGGACAAGTAGCAGCCACCCCGCATGCTGAGACTACCTAAGCGCCTTGTGGAGACCACAGAATCCCCCCCTGACTTCGGAGGGGATTGACTGAACGGTTTCACCTTTGGAAGGAATTTGCCAGCCTGGAGCACCCAGTGCTCTGTAATATTCAGAAGGAAAACGGGCACTCCCAGCAGACAACATGCTGTAGAGGCTTCCACAGAACATGGGCGAGAAGGAGCACAAAAGCTGCAGTCCTTCCCCAGAGCACCAAGTCAAGAGACAGAGCACACATGACAGACATTTGACAGATCTCTGCTCTCCTCAAGGAGACAAGTGCTAGAGAAAGTGTGGACCTTTAAACCCAGTCCTTAAAGAAAAATCAGTAGCAGAAGTGTTAACAAAAGTTACTGCAGAGCTGCCTTTGAACTGGCTCTGTCTTTCCTCTTTGTAGTATTAGCGAATGTGCGTGTCTATCACAGAAGCCATGTGAGCCCTCTATCAACTGTTGTTTGACTAATCATGCTAGCTAATTGCAGAATATTATACACTGATTGACATCTTGTTTATGGCGGGATTAGCACTCTATTCCCTTTAAGCAATAATCCAGTGCTCAAAGCTCCTTTCAAAGACCCTTTAGGATGCAGCTGGTTTCAGACTAGGAAATTCTAGGTGCTCTACTGAAGGATCTAAATGACAGCCTGCAGAGACTCAAGTCTCATGAAATATTGACCTTGGCCAAAGATGAGATAGAAGTATTCCGTTCAAAAAATTGGCACAAGCTACTTGGATACAGTAGGATACAACTTCCATAACCACTAACCTGAAAAACAGATTATCTGAAGGCACCTGGACAAACGCTGTTAACACAGAGGGAAGGCTTTTGCTGAAAATAACTTAGCCAAACCAAGACAATTTGGCACTGAATAAGGAATTAATTAGCTCAGGAAAAGCAAAAGCACAAGTCCAAGATGCAGTCAGAGGCAGCATCTGAGCAATATCTATATCTTAAGACAGCTGACAGAGATAAAACCGAAAGCAATTGTGACATACAGCTGACATACTCAAGCAGATGTCTTCAAGACCAGATAAAAACATCTAGACTACAGTCTATACGAGCTACTATGTCTGTTACCAGATCATAAAGAGAAAAAGGATACATCTGTCTGGAAGAAAAACAAAGAAGTCTATAGTGCAGTGACCAGATTCCTTCCTTTCGTATGGGTCCGGATGGGGAAAAAAAAAAAAAAATCTGTTTTACAACTGAGCCTGTAGTGTGGACATGCTAGAGAAAGCCACTTTTTCATTTAGTTTAGTGTAGGATTGATTAGAAAATTAACACAAAGCTTAGTGAAAGTTACTTGCCACAGGACGCAGAACACCAATGACTTTCACAGAAATACGCAGCCATTCAAAAGTCAGTCAGGACATACATACATGGCTAAAAGACAAGTCCCAGCACAGTGTTGTGAAATATGTATTACTCCATCATAAAACAACAGTTTCAGAAACATAAGCCCTTTCACATTCCTCTTCCACATGAGACCTGACACAAACCAAGTAACTTTTGAACACACACGTCTAGTAACAACATGCAAAGCAGCCAGGAGCCGAACAGATGATTTGGCTCCCCAGTACTCCCAGCTGTTCAATGACAGCTAACAAGCCATCACTAACATTGCATATTTTGTCAAGGATACCAAAATAGTGAACCTTTTTTCTTTGATAAAGAGCATCAGCATTCCCCCTGGGTACCTATAAAGCTGTTGTAACATGACATGTCAATGATACCTGCCTTCCGTCAATCACCAAGCTTTTGCAGGAGCAGGTTTTGGTAAAGAGGAGTCTTCCCTGCCCCATTGGAGAGGTGGTCTGAAAAAGGGCAGCGGGGAGAATAAACACTCTGCATTCATGACCTTCTCAAAGACAACCTGGCCTCAGTTGCTCATTTCTCTTGAGTTTGGCAGCAGAGGATTCGTGACATTCAATTTAGGTGCTCGTTGCAGACTGCCTCAGTTCCCTGTCATTATACAGAGTTAAGACAGGCCAAATTCTCCATTCTCATCCTGACGCTAACCATATGCCCCAAGCAATAGCATACTGTTTTCTTGCCAACCCATTTCAAAAGTTTCCCTTCCCAGGCTAAGGGAGAAGAGTCAAGCAATTATAATTTTTTAAGGAGAAGCTGTTGAAATCCCCTCAGCCCCAGGCACTTCCCTTACAGCAGGGACACACCAGCACAGAGGAAGTGAGCAGAAGCCCTGTCCTTGCATTCCTGGTACAAAATGACTTTTTTTGAGCGCCTGGTGGCAATTAGCATCAATGCCTACTGCAGAACCACCATGACAAAGACAAACACCGTTTTGTCTTTCTATTTCAGAAACTTTAGTGTCTTCTACTAGCACAGTACTTGAATTTATTATGGTGGTCAATGCACTTCTAGCATGAATAGTGACATTTCTACTCTCAGTACCTCTGGAAATGGGTAAATTACCTTTAGAAAGGAGAACGGAGAGGATAAATGACTCTTGTAGAATGACATAAAAAGTCTACAGGGAGAAGCTAATTGAGTCCAGAGTCCCAATTTAACATCTTAAGCCTCAGATAGGCTTTCCCCTTCGTATACTGAAGGCACTCTGTATGCAGAAGGACGGCATTTGTCCTTCTGTGTTGGACTTTATCAGCTTCTTAATATATTGATGTTAAGATGGACAATAGGGAGCTCCTACTTTATTGGTTCCTGTTTTTACAATGCTGAATCCTCAGCTGAATACAAATTGAATTTTTTAGTCTCCTTAGTTTTTATGGCCATCATGGGTATTTAGCAACTCTTGGAATAAGGTAATTTGCATCAGTCCATCCCTTCCTCTCTCTCCCCCACCCTTTCCTCTCAGGTACTTATTAGACCATCCATCACAGCAGTATCTAGGCACAAACTGTCACCTGACTAATGGTCTGTGGCTTTCAGATACCATAGCAACTTCACACCACAGACCACCATATACCTCTGTCACTGCAGCGATGCAGTGTATTTAAAATATGGCACCCACACTACCAACGCATATTGCTTTTTGCACAAGGTCAAGACAATCCGTACCCGACGTCCCCATCTCTGCGCCTGAGAGCACCTCAGAGAAAAGCCATCTATTCATAAAGTACAAAGAAATAAATCACTGGAGCAAGTGGTTTTCCTTCAGAGGGGAAAAAACCCACCCAGTCTAATTTCATCACGGGTGCTAGTGGGAGCAAGCGGTAGCCTCATCTTGCCCCTTTGAAAGCGAAATGGGTGGCCAGCACACATAGCGGGTACCAGGTGCCAGGGTCATCAGCATCTGCATTTAATTGAGCTGTGCACCTCCTCCCTCCAAGCGAGGGTGCACCCTGGCCACTGGGGTGGCTCCGGACAACTTGATGCTCTCCAAACACAATCCGACTCATTCAACAACCTAAAGACAAAACTCTTCTGCTGTGCTGATCTAAATGCTCGCTGCCTTTCAAAGGCTGCACCCACCCACTTCCCCCCCTTCTCCACCTCCCTGGACAGGCGCTTATTTGGTATTCAGTCCCTTTGTCTCCTTGCTCAAGTCGACACACGTAATTGATAATGGAGCAATTTCCAACTTAAACTCCATCCATTAACATAGAAAAAGCAGAACACATTTGGAGTGCTTCACTGCTGGAGGGAAGAAAACATTAGTTCCAGGAAGACTTCACAAGAATGGAAGAAAGTGAAAGGCTTTGAACTGAATCGAGGCATTTAGGTCTTGATTTTTTCCTCCTTTTATAGCAGGAGTCTAACCACCCCCCTGAGAAATAAAACATGGACATCCCTTACAGAAGGCCTAAAAAACACTCCAGGTTCCATTATTTATTTCAGACCTCAGCTGGACGCAGATATATGTGCAGTGAAATACCAAAGCATGGTAATCACAGTATAATCAGTATTCTCATCTGCATTAAAAGCTGATCTTGCATTCGTCAGATCAAGCCTAACACTTAGCTCCGGAGTTTATTCAGGGCTATAATATATTCCATTTCCCTTGATCCATCTGTCAGCACATTTCTGTTATGTAGAGAGTACGGATGGTTGTACAAGGCTCTAAACAGAGGGGCTGGATTTCTTCTTGATCCTCATGGGGAATCATATGAAACAAAGTTTGCTTTACTATTGAGCTTTTCTTCCCACCTGTCTTGGCAGAAGGTCTCCATATGATGTACCAGTCCCTGCAGCTTAGCAGGTGCTTTTTGATTCCGAGTTGTTTGTCTCAGTGACTTCTTATATTTGCAACCCATAAATTGGGCACTATAATGTAGTACCTTCCCTTTGTCCTTTTGAAATACCTCTGCCAGTTATGAGTATCCTCATAAGAGGAGTTCATCGCTACTGGCAATGTCTCCCCACTCTGTTTCTCCATCAGATTTTTTTTTTTTTAATTGAAGTCATGTAATAGTTTTGCATGTTCCGAGCCTCATTATGCCTTTGCCAGGTCTAGGATGCATGGTGGATGGACATCTCTTCAGTCAAGAAAACCTTGAACTTCTACAAATTACAGACAGTAAGAAACATTCTGCAATTTCAACGTCTCCCTGTTCCCTCCTCCCTTCCCAGTTGCAGGCATTTAATTGAAGAGCCAGGGCCTTTCACCAGGCTGTGGCTTTCCTTTGAGGAGTTGAAACACTGCTGCACACAAGACAGGACATCAGTCAGCTTTGCCATCACCTCCGCACCAGCACGTCCAGGTTGCCTACTCACACCACCACTTCCCGAGGAAACAAATGCAGCTTTCTAAAGGGGACTTACTAGCAGGAAAACCATACATTTTTCCTTGATTCAACTGCTCACCAGAAAGCTGTCAATCCTAAGATAACACCCAGATATACTACCGCTAGAGGTGAAATGGAATTGACCCCACCACTGTTTACTTACCTGCAGACCTGCAAACGCTGCACCACAGAGCGTAGCGTTTACCTTGCTAAGGGAAAGCTGCAGTGGGGAGAGAGGGAAGAGGAATGGACACCGCTTGGGGTAAGCTGGTGAGGAAGCTTGAACCACGATTGCTTGGATTTGGAGGTTGGTCAGCTCAGTAGGGCTGTTTACTTTAAAACTTTAAGTCAAGATGTCACCTGTGCAGTCTCCAAATGGAAAGAGCCACTTAAGACTAGTTTGTTTCTTATTCCCCCTCTCAAGGCTTCAGCCCTCGGTGAAACCGCGTGGCTAGCGGGCTGCCTGTTTTGTTTTGTCTCAGGGCAGACAACGTCTGGAAGCCGCCCGTCCATCCGGGCACGCAGGGTTTCCCTTCCCTCCGCCCCCAGGCTTCCAGCTCTCCCCAGGCAAGTGCGGACGCGGATCGTCAGGGGCTGTCTGCAGCACGACCCAAGCTGGCTCACGGGGAGCGCTGCGCTGTGACGAGCTGCGCAAATAAAAGCCAGCCCTCCGCCCCATCACCATCAGATGGCAACGCGCTGCACAGGGCTGTCAGCATTTCCACCAGATAACCTCGTACGCACGGTTTTACAAGTGACACGCTTCAGAGTTGACTGATAAAATTCCTTTCCATAACTGCAATTCAGGAATTCCATATCTATCCACCTTATTTATCAAACTCATTCCACCCAGGCACACCAGTTCGGACGCTGCTTGAAGCGAGAGGTGCGTACCAAGAGCAGCCTGAAGTAGGCTTCAAGTGGAAACAAAGCCACAGCTTTAACTGTGCGAGAACCACAGAGCAAGGAAACCTTTGATGGTTTCCTCCGTCTATAAAAATCTAGTTTTGCACACCCCATCTATAAAAATCTAGTTTTACGCAGAGAATTGTTGAGCTATTTTCAAAGTGGCTTGGAAACATCTTAAAGGGCATAAAGTTTTGGGGTTTTTTACTTTTATATTTTAAGAAGTTATTTTCAGTTCTCTAAAGGAGACTTCAGTTATCACTCCTAAGCCACTTTACACGGTTCAATTCATCTAAATCTTTTTCACCATTACAATTCTTGGATAAAGAAAACTTTAAGGAAACAAGTATTTACCGAATACTCCAGAAGGAGGAATATATTTATCAAGTAAACATAAACTCAAACTAGCAGAGCAAAGCCTGGAGGCTAATCACATTCACTACCACCATAGATTAAAATTTTCTTTTCCCCAAATTTAGTGCTACTGCTTTTACTGCTATTTTTACTTTACTCAAGCATTCCTACAGATTATGCTACACTTCTCACAAACCTTCAAATGTCCCGCATAACCACACTTGAAAAAGACCAGTACAAAGCTCCTCAGCTACTAGCACTTGCCTTTCAGGAAGGTTAGAAACAAAAAAGAAAGAGTTGTCATGCAATCAGACTCACGTGCTCCATCCAACAGCCAAAGAGCCGCCTTCTTTCTTAGGAGATACCAAAACATCCCTCCAGGCCAGCAGGCTAACCTGCATCCCCTGCAAAATCCCCCATATAACCACTCTGCTACTCCTTATGACCTCACTCCTACATTATCACATCATTGTAATCAGCTGAGGTCATCATGTGACTCAACAGCGTGAGCCAATGAAGAAACAGACTCATCTCTAAGCATGGGCCCGTGAGCATTGTCTCCTCTACTGCTGAGGACAAAGAGTTTATAGAGAAATAAAGCGCATGATCTTTGCAATAAATACACTGAGGGTTGTTTTGCGTGGAGCTAGCTTCTCCTGCCCCTGCAACTCCAACGCTTGGTTGGCCCAGGGTACCAGCTCAGGAACGTTAGCTGGTGATG
>NW_010563069.1:13733-17064 GCF_000687285.1 Phaethon lepturus
CTCGAGTAATCAGTTCCTGTTGATACCGCCTTTCATCCTTTCCTTGTGTCAACATTACGCTGGATGCTTATATTCATCCAGCAAGCCAATTAATACACCCAAAGACACAGGATGTGTCAGTCACTTTAAGCTGTTGAGTTTCTGCAATCTGTTTGATCCAGCCAAGTTTGAACCATTATCTTATAGGGTAATTGTTGACTCTTACTATTGCTGTGTTTTAATTTTTTATTTTGTTAAATATAAATCAATATTGAATATAAACACACATTAAATATAACAGATAACATAACCATATATTTCAAGACAGTATTCTAGGATCTATATTTCTACACGGTTTTATAGCTTTCTATTTTCTTTATACAGGTGATTTTTCTTGAATGCCTGCTTTGGTTTGTTTTTTTTTGTTTTGTTTTGTTTTTCCGAAAAAGTCCTGTTAGTTTTCCTAGTCTTGATACAATTAAACTGAGTTTTCCTGTCCAGGTGTTTTCACTGACCCGTGCCCTTGCTTTCTCAGTTTTTCTGTCTAAAATCCCAAACCTGTTATAATTTAATTCAATTTAATTTAGGCTGAACAGCACATGATGGCTTGATCCAAAGATGCTTCATCCAATGGTGACAACTCGGTTGTTTTTCATTGACCTCATTCAATTCCCTACCCAGACTAGATAATCATGTATGATTAGGTATCACCCACATGATTACAGCTTTCATAAATACTCTGTCTTGCAAGAGGCTGTTCTCTGACAGTCGCACCATCTTAATAAACAATTCTGCTGATGGTGTACAATGAAGATGGAAATGAATTTCAGCTTTTTTTACTAGCTCATTCTACCACTCCACCAGGAATTAAATGGCAGTAAAACTTTTGGTTTTATTGCATGCATGTATCTTTTGCCATACGAAACAAATAATCTGATAAGCATGCCACCAGTCTTTCAGGAAAGATTTCTGTAAGGTATTTCAGCTCCTCGTTGTTTCTGAATTTGCCTGTCCACGTGACACGCCTGTGAAGGAATGAATGTGAGCTTGTCCTACAGATTTCAGTCTTATGGTGGAGCGACATTGAGATCTAAGAAAATGCCATCTGAGACTGTGGATTCTCTATATAGTCTAATACCTGAAGTTACGCCACATTAGACTCCTCTTTTTAATGTCATCACTTACTTTCACAAAACATATAAGAACATTATGTCTTTGGACCTCTACCTCTGACAGCTATAGACCATGTTTGCCAATGGGTGCATAATCCAATAGAGTCTGGGAACAAGACAAAAAATAGATAGACATCATCTTTACATGAAGTTTATTTCTAAAGGAAGAGAGAGAAACCAAACAAAACTGCATTGGGTAGAACATTTTAATATAATGTGCTTTCATGAAGTCCCTGTGGAATGTAGTCTGTATTACAATCACAGTGAGATGGATCAGCATACAGCATCTCCTCTCCTATAGTTATTAAAAATCAGGGGTGAAAGAAAAGGCAAATGCAGAGGATTGTTAATGGGGGCTTTGTGTGGTGGTGAGATGATTTGTGTTGGAGTAACTGTGGTTCTACTTGTAATTTTATTTGTGCTGTTCACTTAGAAAATACCCATTGAGCACTCCCTTATGGCTTTTCTGTACAGTTTGCATTTCCCACTCTCTCAGCATCCAGCTGCTAGACATATGTGGCAACTAACGCAAAGGCGGTTAAAATGTACTTTGCATGCATGAAGGCAGAATTATGCCACTTAAACTTGTTTTCAGCTAGGCTCTAAATTTGTACGTGCATGCGGGTGACCCTGTGAAGCGCTGCGTATTCTCAGACCATCGGACTGCCCTACTCGCTGGTTTTTATTCGCATCCATAATGTTGCGAAGAATCCTGACGATATGCACCGCTGTTCAGGACATTAATTAGGACATTAATGAAGGTAATATGCACTGTCGTAAGTTGATAAGAACTTACAGGTGTAAACAAGAAGAGCTGATTTGAAATGAAGAAAAAATAAAACAAAAAAATAAATCAAGAATCTGTTTAATGAACTACCAAAACCAACCTTCACTCTGTCATTGTATTTTTTTGCTCCAGAACAGTATAATTCAACTTTTCTTTCAAGTAATGGACCGAGTCCAGACCTTTCTTTCTTCCCCTGCAGCTGGGAAGATTTCATTCAATGTTCAAACAATTTAATACTATCTTGGGCCGAGACATTACACTAAGAAGGACTCTTCAAATCTTGTCTTCCTTATGGGAAAAATCGTCTTTCACTCTCTACGTTACGCAACCTGAAGAAATTTATAGGATATCAATCAAAATGAAAGCAAGATAGTCCATAATTTGAACATGTTAACAGGCCAAGGTGACATCCTTCCTTAAGAACAGATGAAGAGGCTTTGAGGAGGGCAGAAATGTAAATGAAGCCTTAGTAAACTAATTTAAAAGTGAGTTTCGAATTCTCAAGAGTTTGCTGGCTTGGCTTGGAAAATCACTGGGCATTTCAGCATCGCAGGACCCTCAGGAATGCTTCCAGATATTTGAAAGGTACCTAATATTTCTGGCAGCAAAATTGAAGAGAAATGTCATGGGACTGTTCGGTTCTTGCAACCGTTTCGGTTCCATTTTGCTGAAGAAGAGCTATAGAGCAGAGCTGGTTAGAGTTTGGTGGTGCTACTTTCTGAGTTAGCTGAATTTCCAGTTGGGTGCTGTTGCTGCTATTTCAGTCATTTTAGATTCCAGGACAAGCTGGAGTTCACTGTAGGTATTCAAATTCTTAGATCTCTAAAAAGAAGTAGAACAAAACTAGCAATGTTTTTACCACTGGAAAGGCTGGTGAACGCAACAAAAAGTTTTCACAGATTTTTTTGCTTTTTATTTTATTAGCCATTTCTTTATTTTTTGGAATATATGTTTTCAATTTTTTGGCAATTTAAAAAAGGAGCTTTTCCTTTAAAACCAAAGAAAAGGCTCTATCTTGGCTGTCTGCTGGGTCAGCAGTAAGGGGAGACAAGAAATCTCACCAGACCCTCCTGAACTGAGGGCTGTGCACGTCGCTGGGAAAAACATGTTGCGGAGAGAGCTTTCTCCACCGAAATTCACAGTAAACGACAGCAAGAGCCACGCAGAACCGACAGCCCAGCAGCTGGAAGCAGGATGTCGGGACGAGTCCTCCCAGCCTGGGAGATAAACGGACAGCTGCTCCAGCCCCGTGCAAGCTGCGAAGGAACCCCTTCGCTCAGCCCTCTTTCTCGCTTCCCAAACCCTGGGAATGACGGAGGGGGGGATGAAGAACGGGGGGCAAGAGGGGGCCTCGGGGGAGGAAGGGCATTAGCGAGGGAACGCGAACACCTGC
>NW_010563070.1:0-4550 GCF_000687285.1 Phaethon lepturus
TCTTTTCCAACCTTAATGATTCTGAGATTCTCAAGAGCTCCAAAGATTTTTAACTACAATGCAAACAGCGTTTCCACCATCTTCCCATAAATATTACTGAATTGTGATCCAAAAAATATGGAATCACTCATGGCCATCTCTGCCTATTATGGCTTACTGCCTTCCCTCAATGGTTTTAAGGTATTGTGAGTGTTCACATTCATAAACAAAAGGAAACCAGAAAATTAAGCCTCATGATTTTTTCCCTCTGATCTAATATGAGGTTTTCATTTGCAGAAGGCAAATTATGAGGAAGATGTTATGATGCCTTTCTTCACAGAGACTTTTTGAAAAACATCAAGACTTTTTTTTCCAGAATTAATCTTTTTCACCAAAAAGCAATAGTTAGTCTACAAACGAGTGCATATGGTTATGCTGGTTTTGGCTGGGATAGAATTAATTTTCTTCACAGTAGCTAGTATGAGGCCATGCTTTGGATTTGTGCTGAAAACAGTGTTGATAACACAGGGAGGTGTTTGTTATTGCTGAGCAGTGCTTACATGGAGTCAAGGCCTTTTCTGCCTCTTACACCAACCCAACAGCGAGCAGGCTGGGGGTGCACAGGGCACTGGGAAGGGACACAGCTGGGGCAGCTGATCCAGGCTGGCCAAAGGGATATTCCATACCATATGATGTCATGCTCAGTATATAAAACTGGGGGAAGGAGGATGAAAGGGAGATGTTCAGAGTGACGGCATTTGTCTTCCCAAGTAACTGTTACACACGATGAAGCCCTACTTTCCTGGAGATGGCTGAACACCTGCCTGCAGTAGAAAGCGGTGAATGAATCCCATGTTCTGCTTTGCTTGTGCACATAACTTTCGCTTTACCTGTTAAAATGTCTTTGTCTCAACCCACGAGTTTTCTCACTTTTACCCTTCCAATTCTTTTCCCCATCCCACGCAGGGGAGTGAGTAAGTGGCTGGATGGGACTGAGCTGCCTACTGGGGTTAAAACACAGCAATGGTACACAAAAATGCCCAAGGATTATTTGTCACCCTGTGAAGGCAGAGAGGATCCCCATCATCATCACCTCACAGGAAAAGGCAGAATTTTGTCAGGAATGACTTTCAAAACATCTTCTTTAACAAAGTAAGTTACCTTTTTCTCCTGGAGGCCCAACTCTACCCGGACGACCTGGAGCACCTTTCTCACCCTTTTCTCCAGCCTCCCCTGTTGATACAAAAGGAAACAAAAAGAAGAATCATATCAAGTCAGGACTATTTTGGTGGCAGTGAGGACTGCCATTCTCCCCAATGAAAATAAAAACCCACTGTAACAAGAAGGGAAAAAAAAATAAAAGCAAATACAATCTGACTTAACAGCTTTACTTGATGCATGGAGAACAGAGCTTCCTGCAATTGGGGTAGACACTGACAAAACCAAAGTCAATACATTACTGAAGTCTCATACAATGGGTCTGCTTTTGGGGTGTTACTCATATCATCAACCTCCAAAAAGCCCAACGGCACAATTCACTTAAGCAGAAGGTTCAGAGTTAGGCCCCAACTTAGCACATAAGCTTCTGGGTCTGTGTTTGCCAAACAGTGCCTGGGTACCTGCTAAGGACGTGCTTAAGTCTCAAGTGAATATGGGTTAACTATAACCTCAAATTAAAAAATAAAGAAAAAAGTTCATGCTATTTATGGATTAACAATGGATTAAGCCTAGAGGAAGGCATTGCTACATCCATCATTTAGAGGATCATTTTTAAGCATGAAAGAGTATCTCCTAATCCATATTTTCAGTTATATACTGCGCCTTTTAATCTCTGTCGTACAAACCACTGTGCATTGTACTTACATGCACATGGCTCATGGTGTAGTATTATAGTCAGCATATATACACATCAGTTTCTGTAATGTTTGCCTTCCTGGTGCCTTTCATTGGATATTTGGGGATGCTTAGCTTGTTTCGCCCCCTCTACTATTATACTACTATTGTAGTTTGCCGTTGACATAAAATTAAAATATCTTAAGCAAATAGAAGTTTAAAGAATGATTTACATAGCCACCTTTATAAAAAAGATTTATCTGAAGGAGAAGAAAGTTCTATGGCTTCCACAGAAAAGAAAAAGCCAGGATCTAAAAGCCAGAACTAGCACAACAGACGTGATGCCCCAACGCTGTATTTCTACAGAGGAGAGCGAGCATTAGCTGCTCTCCAGGAAGCTGAAGGGAGCACCACAGCAGGAAAGTCAACAGTTATCATGCACCACTCAAGCTCTGCTCTCTGGCATAGCTGGCAGCTGTGGTTCAGAGAGGGACCATAGAGATGACGTGTAAAAACAAGCCACAACACGGCACGTTTCAAATATGCAGCCTCCAGCTCTCTTTCTCTCTTCTTACTGTAGACATAGGTGGCTATGAGCTGAACTTGGCCTTCCATCTGTTATATTTTCCTTCTTCAGGCTGCCAGCAGGCTCCAGACTATCTTCCCTGCCTTCAGACATGCAAAACTAGGCCATTCTCTGACCTTAATGAGGACAAACTTCACATAATCCCCAGTGAATAATATTGTTAGTATGAAACAGGCTATTATTTGGCACATTTGGGAACGTCACTTTTTTTATTATCAGGTAACCAATAGGCTTTGTATGATTGCCTTTCCCCCCTCAGGGCTGTTATGAGTTCTTTGCTTCCCAAAGATAAATCCTGACAATGACTTTTCCCTGCTCTCTGGAGGCTGAGAGCAGGCTATTATAGCCTATTGCTTTACACGTTCTTCAGAGTGAAAGCTGTGCATTAGGGATCAATAAAATAGATCACTCTTGCTTCAGGCCATTACACTTGCCTGCATTTATTCCTGTAATAAGATGACACTGCATTCCTTAGTGTGGGCATTTAAGAAACTTTCCCTGGGAGGAGATTACACCATTACAGGCCCAGCTACAGACCACTCTGCATTTTTTGGTATCAGCTCTTTTAAGTGGCAAGACTTTGGCCATGAGGGACTGATCAGTAGTCGAGTTCATCTTTACCATGGTTAAGTCCCTATTTTTGCTGTATGTACCCTCAGCACTGTGCAAGCTGAAGAAGCAAAGCCTGTGCAGGCGTGACGGGCAACAAATCAGTTTTCTGTCAAGGAATTACAATCGATTTAATTTATCGCCAATTAACACTAACTTTCAACTTTTTATTCCTGAATTAGGAAAAAAAAACAAACAAACGTAACAGAAAGACAACTCTGCACCCCGCTTCTGGTCTCCAGCCCCTCCACCGCTCATTACACCCAGTTTCTTTGGAGCAGGAGGTTGGGATCAGTGCATCGTGGTCCCCACCCAGTTGCTTCAGCATGGCCTCCTCCACCAGTCACAGTCCCTCTGCAGCCATACCTCCTGCTCAGTCTCTCCTCCATCCCTTCCCTGATGGCTCTTTGCTCCAGCCCTCCTGCGCAAAGAGTACCTTCTTCCACAGCACAATGCAACTCTTGCCCACGCAGCTGAGACTGGGCGAGATGGGCCCAGCAGTGCTCCACAGTGTTGCGATGCCCCACACCCCCAAAAGAAATTTAGGTGCCGAATTGAGCTGCAGCAGGATCGCGGGTACCAGGCACAACCCCGACACTACTACATGCTGCTTCTCCCGTCACCTCTGCGAGAGATCTTTCATAACTCAGATGATATATCTTACCATTGCTGTCAATTTGCCTCCTTTTGTGAATTCTTTGGGACAGAATTTGTCTCTGATTATGTTTTTATCCTGCCTACCTTGAGCTGTACCATCTACTATAATGAAAATAGCATGCCAAATATTAACTACATGAGCTACTAAGCATTTCTGGGCTGCTGCTAACTTTCTTTCATTACTCATATTCCCTGTGTGAGTAAACGTATCAAGTGTGGGTGTAAAAAAAGTGGGTTTATTTTATTTATATAGCATCAACTTTTTTATGTATTGTATGCCACTGAGACTATTAAGACAATTCCTGCTTGAGATTCTAGAAGGGAGACAAAACAAGGTGGCAAACCAAGAATTTAAGCTTTGAAGAACTGTTGCGTGTTATTGTTTTCTCCACAATAGTAGTAACTTCAATCTCATATGCCTATCGAAAGGAACCGGACTTCAGGAAGAATATGAGCGAGCAATGTAGAGAGGCTTCATCATCCAACCCTTCTTCACACACAACACACTTTTCCCATTATTTAATATTGTCAGCTGTCTAAAACACGGATCTGTCTGCTGTCTGAATTCTCAGAGACACGATACTTTTCCCTTCCACATTTCATCTTACTCCTTTATACTGTTGAGGTTATAAAAAAATATATATATCAGTCCCTAAGACCTAAGCTGCTGACCTTAAACTCATTTGTGCTTCTTTCTATTCTTGGTGTCTTTACTAGCTTTCTTCATCTTCTATTTCCACCTCCATTCTCATCTCATCCCCCTTCTGATCCCCCCTTTATTGTGTGGGGTCCTAATTGGCTTTGTGTCATTTTCTTTTCTTTTTTTTTCTTTTTTTTAGTTTCCAGTCTCTCCACTCAGACTCATTCTCTGTGCCCTTCTTTTCTC
>NW_010563070.1:4581-12252 GCF_000687285.1 Phaethon lepturus
CCTTTATCTCACCCTGTTCTTCTAAAATTTTTCTATTATGCTTCCCCACTTTTGGGTACTTTTCCCTGGTGTCCTTCTCCTTCACCACTCCATTTGGGCTCCACTTTCTGCACTACCTCTTCGGCTTAACCCTCTCCTCCTATTTTTTCTCTTTCCCATGGTCCCTCTCATTTCTTCCACTTCTTCCCTGTACCTATTTTTCCCAAACCCCGACAGGCTCGTGCCCAGCAGTGGTGCAGGGCTGTGTTCCTCCAGCACTGGAGATGTTGCCAGCAGCCCAGCAGAGGAGAAGGGCAGATCTAAAAGCTGCAGTGAGCAAATCCCACTGCGTGGGATCTGAAATTTGGGCACGCAGCCATATATATGCTCCAATTCAAGGAAGCCTTGGCCACCGAAATGGGTTGGAGTTGTGCCAGTGGGGGACAGCAGTATCTCATTGCCCATTCTCTGAGCCAGTCCCCCTGACAACGTAGCTGGAGCATTGATAGCTTTTTAGGGATTTTCACATTAACTAGGGCTGTATCAGGCCATTTTGTGCTTCATTGAGTTTGTACATCAATCTCCCTCACTTTTCAAGGCTTATATCTCATGAAGCAGAGTGAAGTCATTAATACATGATGGTTTTCAGACCTCTCTCTTGTTTCCGGGCTCAGGATTGCCTTCTGACAAAGGGCCAGGGTCCTGCACTGTTGATATGTTTTAAAAAACTCTGCTGCATATAATAATAATAATGGTCCTTTCATAAAAATGGTAATCACAGGTATTAATTTTGACTGATTACACAAATCAGGAAACTAAGGCAAGAAGTTATAAAACTTGTCAAAGCCTGTCAACTTCTTTGAAATGAATAATCATATCAAAGCTTTGGTCCCCTGTGTTGTGGGATCTGACCCTTTGACTGATCTTCTGTGTAACTTCAGACAACATATATTTAAGTTGATTGTGTTCTTCCCTGTCAGTCACATCAACAGCACTATCTTATGCCTATTTCACAGAAAATATATCAAACAAATGAAACAGTTTTACTTAAGGCTTAGTCAAACCTCAAAAGACCTGGATATAGTGTTGTTTTTTCTAACAACTAGAACATCTGCAGAAGGTGTAATTATTACAACTTCAAAGGCCACTTACTGAAGTAAAATTAAAAAATACAGATTTTGGTTCAGTTCAGGCATCCAAAGCTGCATCTGTAATGATAATGAACAAAACAGAAGAGCTTTTTTGGTTCTGAAGCCAACTGGCCAAGCACAACCCACATCCTTACAGACCGATTCTCTTGCTTCCAGCACAGGGCAGGCACATCCAAACTGGGCAATGTCTGGAGAGGGCAGTTTACACCACAGCCAAACCTGTGGCCAGGCTGTGCTCGCAATTCAACTGTATGAAAGACTGCAGGACAGAACTGAGCCTTGCCCTCACCAATCAATTAACCACCACAGGCAGAGCCTGCAGTCCATATTATGGTCCTCAGGCAAGCGAGTAAAGCCCAGGTTTGTGCTAGATAACGTTAGTGGCATCATTATTGTTAGGCGAGTTTTGCGATACTACAATGCATAACTAACAGAAAAAACTGGAAGGTTAGTTGTGCAGTTCTTAAACAATGCTTTTTTTTTTATTGTTAATGATAAACTGGTGGTTTTCATGGGTTTTTTTCTCCTTAGTTAAGAGGTATTTCCCCATGCTTATAGGTGTTACACTGCAGTAAACACCACAGCCTCCATAACAAGAATTACTGTTACTGACTCAACAGGGCTAGGATTTCACACCATAATGGATGCTGTTACTTTAAAATGCTAATTCTTCTCAGCTGTTGCTTTCCTATCTAAAGTATTTTAATACATTTTTTGCTATTAAAAGATCAATAATTTATTATGCCATCTTTTGAGGGCAATAGTTTGGAGGCATATTTTGTAAAAATGTTGCTTTTATCAACAGAAATGAGAGAAATGCCAACAATCTAACTCATTTTTTATTTCTTCTATAAGGTACTTGAAGATAAGCAGAAGACTAGAAAATACAGAATACTTCCCATTAGTACATCACAAACTGCCAATGAAAACCTCTCCAGATATAAAGTAGGGCTTGATTTTACAGTCTTTGGGTGTGTGCACCATTCATGAGTATAAACACAGAGCAAGCAACCAGGCAGCATATCAGAGTAACAAGCACTACTGATCAGGAGCAAGTCTGGGAAACTTTGGCATGCATTCTCTGAACTGTGTTCATTTTAACAGACTTAAATTCATCTTATGAACCTTAAAACTCTATTTTTAAGGAGGCTACAAATTGGACAAAAAAGAGGACAACTGAAAGGCAGCTTCCTTGTCTCTGTTAGAAACAGTCAGGGGTGCAAATGAGCCTGCTAGAAAGAAAGGATTAGTATTTGAATCATGGAGTAGACTTCCACATTACCTTTGAGGCCTGGAACAAGAATTTGAACAGAGCAGGACTCCTCTGCAATATGTTGAGGATATCCAGACCTTAGCAGTGACAGGAAGGCAAGGCTAATTAGAGTCACCAAGAAAACCAGATCTCTCTTCATAATGAGCACTTACAGGTCACTGACTCCTAAACAAAAGAATGAATAAACAGTTATAAGAATTCCAAAGACTTTCAACAGTTTCTGAACATATGTAGCATCCTACTACAAATACAATATATCTGTGCGTGCCATAACCCATATAGCATGAGACAGACGTGCGCAGGTCCTCCGAGCAGGTTGCATGTTCCACAGACATCCATGAAATATGCAGAAGCGCATTCAGCAGTTTGGTTTGGTGTTAGACTGGGTAAAATAAAGCTCAGAAGAAATTTAGTTAAGAAGCAGGAGATTAAGCAGTGCTAATAATAGGCAATTCTTTGTTCACAATTTCTCACTGGAGGCAGGGATCTGGAAAGGTCAAAGGGGAAAATACAGTACATAGGCTTGGACTGAGAGATGTTAGTACTAAGTTGCCACTTAGAAAGAGTGCATACTGCTCTGAAGAGGCAATTCAGTAGACAATGAGACCAACCTAAAGGCCTGAAATTTCACTTCCCATCTACTTGAGCACTGAAATTGTGCCCAGCAAATTGTCTGATACAATAGCCCTCTTGTAACTCATTGAGGGTGGAAGGGAGATAATATTTCACTATATCATGCAATGAAGCTACATCAGAGCCTTCAATAAATCCTGAAAAGATTCACCTCTGAAACGATCCTGTCTAAGTCTACAAGTGAAATGGCTTGCCTGATATTAGGCTATGAAGAGATCTCTCAGAAAACAACAGTACAGAAATGGAGTTTGTGTGAAAGCACCATCAAAAGCTGATATTTAGGGTGTCTGCAGCAATACTCTTTGTCAAAAGTGTTATTTATGTACTTCTGATATGTGTTCCAGTCCTTCTTTCACCAAGGGTCTATACTACACAAACAAGCTGAAAGTCATAGCAGGGTTTCAAGAGAAAGTACCTGTATATCATCTTTTATAGCCACAATACAGACATGTGCATTTTACATCTAGAGCAAGAAGATTGGGCTATGTTACTCCCCACTCCCTCATTCCCTTCAAAAATAAGCCAAGTAGTGTGGGGCCAGTACATGGGTCTGTGTGGGTCTAGGTGGGTGGATCTGTTATTCTGAGGATGGCCTGAAGGCATAACTGCCCTTCAGTGGGGACAGGATAACAAGGAGCTTCAGGGTAAGATGAGCTGGTGAAGCAGATACCAAAACTTAAGGAATGGAGCAAGAGGAAGGCAGGCTGCCCTCCACATGCAGCAAAATTCAGTTTTGCCTATACTATTGAAAAGCTTTGCTCAAATTTTAAATTCTACCATCAACTCTGATATGTTTAATGGATGTCTTAGCAGCAAGGCTAAGTAGATGATTTTGGGATCGGAGGAATAAATTATCCCTCTGAATTGCTGTCCAGTATGTGCTTCCATTTTCCTCTAGGAGATAAAATGAGTTGACTGCAGCAAGGGGGTCAGATGGGAGCAGATTTTGTCTCCCTCCTCATGTGGGGAGGGCATGGCATGAGTTACAGATGTTGCTCTGCCTCACAATGCCCTTGCTACATCATCTGATGCTATGTCCACATTGCAGGGCGTGGGTGCTCCACAACACACGCCCCAGTTCTCACTGATCATCCAGGTTTGGGGCACAGGCACAGACTGGTGTATGCTGTAAGCCCCTTTTGATCCAGATCTCTTCCCCAGCTTTCCTTCCACAGGAGAGCAAGGTGCAGCAGGAGGACCATGCCTGAAAAAGGTGGGGGTCTATGCTTGGACCTGGGAAGAGCTCTTGGGTCACAGGATCTTGATACAGTCACAGTCTAATGGGCTACAGGGGGGCAGGAAACACCAGGGAAAATCACTGGTGCTGGGTAATCCTCCCATGGAGCAAGGGAGGAACAGGGGCTAGCTGGGGATTTCCACACCCACAACACATCATGCTCCTGTATCGGGACAAGTGTCAACTAGTTCATAGACAAGCCTTGCCAATCAGAAAGAAGACCCAGGAGAGCATGGACTGAAAAAACAGGAAGTTTCCACTAAGCTGCAATGTAACACTTCTTTTCAACGCCTCTGTTTCAATTTCCTATTTTTCCTAATTTTCAATTACCTTTTAGTCTAACAGATGACAATATAGACAATCTTACTAGAGATGCATTTTGTACCCTCACCCACACTCCTGTCAGACTACTAAGTACTAATGTCATTTACAAAGTCTCCTCTCATAGCGTAGGGTGCAGGTTCTGGAGGGACAACACTCACTCACATACAGATGCTTAAGAGTATTTTTTTTTCTCCTTTCAAGAGTGCTCAGTTCCCAAAATTTTGCTTATGCTATGACAACTAAGATGACTGCAGCTCATATATATTACGTGTCTGAATAGGCTTTAAAATACCTAGCTCAGGTACTGCTAGGAGCACAGAAACCCAGAGAAGTACAAACTTTGGCTGCTCAAACATTTAGGCCATATTAAGTTTTTTCATTGCAGCAATGTCACGCAAGGCTTCTCAAGAGTGCAGGCAAAGTTGGATTTTGCCATACAAAGATGAGGAACCAGAGCTGGAGGAGAAGGCATATCATAAAGGTAGGCATGGAGAACAGCAAAAGATGGGGGGAAAGGGAAGAGTAAAGGAGATGTGGATGTAAATCTTCTACTGCCATGGAGAAGCAGCAACCAGCCCAGCTCCCCAGGGTTCTGACAGACAACACGGGCAGGAAAACGTTTGCTGTGTTGCTGTCCTCTGCTGTCTTGGGCTACTGCCTCCTCGCCTATGCACAGAGCTAGTCCGGACTCCGAGAAACCAGGTCAATTCACTGACCACTTTACAGCTATTTTCTAAGGTTATACAAACTATTTGACCACAGTCTTGATATAGTTTTGAAGTACCAGATCTCTGTGACAGTAAATTCTCCCCAAATATCCTCAGGTGCATATCAAACAAATTGCTTCAGATACATTAACCTTGAATCTGGCCACATCTCCCCAAAAGGAGATTCCTAACCCCAGGTACAAGGCACTGTGTCTTGGTGTACTTTGTGGCTTAGAGGAGCCCATGGTATCTACAGTGGTCCTGCCTCTTTTTGCCAAGTCTGTGATTCACAACAGCCAGCACGCAAAAGAGGGAGCAACAAAAACTAGCCAAGAAGAAAGGCTGAGGAGAAGGGTGTTTCTCCAGATCTTCCCTTCAAAGGCTTCTAGGGCCAGACTTGGCACTTGAATAGTCAGTGCTGGTAGACTGGAAAGTGAGGACGTCCATGGCAAGAACAGGCTTTGCAATGCCAGGTTAGGGACAACACTCCCTATGTGGGAAAGCAGTGAGCTGTCGTTGCCTCGGCCAGCCAGGAGGATGTGGCAGAGACTCATGCCTGGAATTCTCTTCCAGACACCTGAACGTAGGGGTTTAACCCTCAGCGGCGGCCACTTTCGAGGGACAGGGAGTGGGACCATCCTGGATGACAGTCACATTGATGCTCTGTGGGCTGAGCAAACAGAGGACGTGGGTCCTGCCTGCCTTAGCCTACAGCTCCCACCCCACAGCCCAGGACAGCACCGGGCCACCAGCCAGCATCCTAGGCAGGGCATCCCACCTTTTCTTTGTAGTAGGGGCACTTCAGGATCCCGAAGAAGGTCAGCCAAAGAGGCTTTCAAGCCAAGTGGTTCAGATACACAGCTTAAAGCCTGGAAATTAGGTAGTTTCAGCATGAGTACTCAGCAGGCTGGTAATAAGGGTTCTCGACAGATGAGTCGGAGAGGGGAATGAAATGGCCTGAGATAAAAGAAGGAACTGAAATTAGGAAGGTGCTCCAGTTTTTGCATTAGTGAATAAAAAGGCAGCATCACCTCCTCTGGTTGCATTTTATGAGGTTTTAAGCTGTATCCAGACTACAACCGGAAGATCAAAGCCTCCAGGTATGTTAAATTTTAATCTGCCTTTGCGAACTCCTACACAGCTCAGAGATGAGACAGGCATTGAGCGGCAGAGAACTGTCAGGGCTGCTTGGTGGCTCTGCTCAGCAGCCAGATATGAAGGATCTTCTGGGGAAAACAAAACCTCCAATGAAGCTTCATCACATTCCCCGCCGCCTGCTGCTGCTGCTGGGCTTACAAGCCTCAGCGACACAGGGGATCCACCTCACCCTACC
Source organism: Phaethon lepturus (assembly GCF_000687285.1). Lineage (NCBI taxonomy): Eukaryota > Metazoa > Chordata > Aves > Phaethontiformes > Phaethontidae > Phaethon > Phaethon lepturus. The sequence goes on from NW_010563070.1 coordinate 11,219, forward strand.
TGGTGATGGCTCGACTCGCAGAGAAAATGGACTCGTCCTAGAAAACGGAGCTTCTTAGTGCCAGTCAGGTCACAACGCCCGGACCCACATGAATACTCGGGAAATTACCTTGGTCTGAGAAGAGCCACTAACAGAGGAAATCTGTGAAGAGGCTGCAGATTAAATACTTTATAGAGTCTGCAGCTGCAGTAAAGGGACACATTAGTAGTGGAAATCAAACCAAAAGCTCTTTGGATATCGCTTTCCCCACCTTTTCCTGCTTTAAAAAGAAACCTTCTCTTCTGCAGCTAAAATTGCCTTAAATGATTGAAATAAGAGTTTGATCTCCAGGTATGTGCTACCTTTCATTTTAAAATCCTGGAAAATTCTCTGCCTTTCTGACCTACCTTCAACTCCTTTCAGACCCAGATTCATAAAGGCATTTAAAACTAAATCCCACTGAAATTGGTCCTCAGAAAAAGGTGCTAGCCTGTTTTTTCAAGCAGTATCTTAGCCCTGGTATTTGGAGTATCTTCAGCGTTGGTAAAAACCAATGCTAGAGAGAAACCTGGAGATATTCAGCACTTGTGAAAGTATGAATATTTTGTCACTGTCTACACAGGGGTCAGGAGTCAAATTTGCAGCACTTATAGTGGTGGCCATTAAATCAGTGTAAGCTGAAAGCTTTGGGGAAAAAAAAAAAAGAGATGAGGAAGAAAAGGCAGCATTTACATGGCCTTTCATTTAAAAAAAAAAATAAAATAGCAAAACAGCTCTGTTCCCATTAGGAATGAAAAGGTACCGATGCAACCAGCACAGTAATTTTAAAACAACTTTTGAGACCTGTCAGCTTTAGGGAATCTGCTTCAGTTGCCAAGAGAGAAGAGGTTTATTAAGCCAGGCTTCAAGTGACAAGTCCTTGAGAGGTCATCAGAGAACCCCCGAGGCACCACAGGCTCACTCAAAACGGCTGCGGGGGCGGCCAGGCCAGCTGGCACCCAGCGCTCCCCAGGCCCCCCCGCCCCGCGCTGCGGAGGGAGAGCGCGGAGGTCGCT
>NW_010563071.1:0-797 GCF_000687285.1 Phaethon lepturus
CATCTGCAAACTTGCTGAGGGTGCACTGAATTCCGCTGTCCATGTCCCCAAAAAGATGTTAAATAATACTTGTCCCAATACCCCTGAGGGACACCACTCATCACTGGTGTCCTCTTGGACATTGAGCCATTGACCGCAACACTTTGAGTGAGACCATCCAGCCAATTCCTTATCCACCGAGTGGTCCACCCATCAAATCCATGTCTCTCCAATTTAGAGACAAAGATGTTGTGGGGGACTACGTCAAATGCTTTGCACAAGTCCAGGTAGATGACATCAGTCGCTCTTCCCTTATCCATGTATGCTGTAATTTGTCAGGCAAGATTTGCCCTTAGTGAAGCCATGTTGGCTGTCACCAATCACCTCTCTGTTTTCCATGTGCCTTAGCATAGTTTCCAGAAGGATCTGCTCCATGATCTTGCCAAGCACAGAGCTGAGACTGAGCGGCCTGTAGTTCCCCGGGTCTTCCTTTTTTTCCCTTTTTAAAAATGGGGGTTATGTTTCCCCTTTTCCAGTCAGTGGAAACTTCACCAGTCTGCCACGGCTTTTCAAATATGATGAATAGTGGCTTATAGCAACTTTGCCTGCGAGTTCCCTCAGGACCCATGGATGCATCTCATCAGGTCCCATGGACTTATGCACCTTCAGATTCCTTAGATGGTCTCAAACTTGATCTTTTCCTATGGTGGGTGGTAATTCATTCTCCCAATACCTGTCTTTGGATTCTGCGAATTGGGAGGCTTGGCTAGAGCACTTTCCAGTGAATACTGAGGCAAAAAAGTTGTTGAGTACCTCAG
>NW_010563072.1:0-11790 GCF_000687285.1 Phaethon lepturus
AGAAAAGTGATGTGATAAACCTACTTTTTTATTTACAGAATTAAATTCTAGTTTCTTAACATCTCCAGGAGAAGAACAAAAGATAACAACAGAAACTGGTTAAGAGTACCTAAAGATGTGTTCTTCCACAAGTACCTGAAGGGCAATGGTCAAATGAATGCCTCAGGCAAACACTCTGAAACACTTGAAATCAGCATTTCTCTGCAACAGATTGAAGTAGTGCTTGGTGACAATCTTTTGAGAGTTAAATATTCATTAGGACAAGGTGACAGAAAACAGATGCCCTGTGCAGATACGGAAAGCTAAGACTGTAGTCTGCACAAGGCTTTAGTCCTAGAGGAAAATGTTACTGACAAACAGAGGACAGAGAAATTTTTGCACTTGATCTGTGTTTTCAGGGACTCGGTGGGATGAGAAGTCTCAGTACAGCCCGTGGGAGATGGGGAGTGAGCTCCATGGCAGTGAACGGAGTACCTTCCTGGCTAGACCTCCACTGTTTTTCACCTTGCAGATTCCCTAAAAAGCACTCTGGTAGGTGTGCCTTTTATTCTCAACCTTAGCCTGTTGAGAATAGGCCTGGTTTTCATGGTTAGAAATAACGCATGAGTCCTTAGGTTTAAAACCACTGACCATGGCCAGTCTTTTCAAATATGGCCAGTAAACTCAGCTGAACAGCTCTGTTCCCGGGGGTTAACATAGCTGATGCCTAAATGCGCCCAGTGTTTAACATCCCTCGAACTCACTCCTGGCGTATCTCATGCTCGGCTTCTAAAAATGGAGACTACCAGAATGAATACCTGAAGCTGGAACGTTGGCTGTGAGTACACTTTTATGGACAGATACAACAAGTGAATACATTTGCTCTGACTGCACTTAAAGTTGCCTGGAAGTGGGCCGTATATGGCCTGCAGATCATATAGCTTCGTTACCATGGCTCTGAGCCTGAGTTAATAAGCTGTGCTGAGCAAGATCATATGTCTCTGCACCTGTCTCCAGAGCTACTTCAGGAGACAGAAAAAAAGATGTGTGCTTTGGGGAAAGGTGAACAGTTCTTTTGTGATAATTGCAAGTGCTTTCTTTTAAATCTACCCTCTTGATTCTAGGAGGTTTTCAAATTGATTAACTCAGTCAGAGGATGGAGCTTGTGTAAGAAGAGTTTATCCTGAAAAAGGAGTCGAGCTCATTTATTTATATTGCAAAGCTCCTTGCCTCATGCTGTATCAACTTCATCTCTTTTAATCCCGTCATCCTCAAAAGTTTGTGTATTTTTGGATACAAAGGTACTGAAGGCCCCCAAATCATACATTTATTTAAAATACTTTCCATGTGATGATACCACAGTCAGTGGAAGGACAAAAAATCTACTTTACTGTAAACTTTTTGCTTTTCATTTAACACTCAGCTCACATAATGAGAATGTTGTACTTCCTACTGCTGGTCATTCATATACTGATACTTTGAAGTTAACAGGAGTTTTTTGTTCCTTTGCAGTTTTCAAGATTAGGCCTACCACATATGGAGATATTTAAGTTGCAAGCAAAACTTTTTCAGATTTGAAATAAATTTGACTAGCCTCACTTATAGCAATTAAATATTTTGTAAACATGGGCTTGATTTGGAATTATGAACCCCAACTAATCCAAAATTTCGCTTTTTCAGTATATGCCACTGTTGCTAGCAGTGAGGAGTTTAAACTGAAATAATTACTGTCACATCACAGTTGTGGTGTCTTTTGTAATGCACGCTGATGTACTTTGTAAAATGAATGTCATAGTGTGTATTTTCTATTCTTTTTACTGAGGCTCTTACTTTATAAACTCAAATAAAATGTAGAGTACATCTGAATCATACTTTGGTACTACTTCATAACCTGCTATTCAAGAGCAAAAAAAAGTTGTCATGGAAACTTGAACTGGGAGATGCAAGACAATAATTTGATTCAAATCCTTTATTCAATGAATATGTTCTCTATCTGTTAATTAATTGTGAAGGATTTGTGGTTTCCTTGTATTTGTCTGTTTTTTGAAATAAGTTGCTAAGCAATTTCTATTAATATAATTTCTGAGTACTTCTTTGCATATATTTAATATATGACATTGAAAAGCCTTATTAGTTTTGGTTGAAAAGAACAGTCACATGGTATGGTGTGTTGCTTTTCCCTATGCATCAGGTATGTTTCTCTTCCCTTACGAAATTTCCTTCTTTCCTAGGTTCATGTTTTTGATGTGAATACTTATAATTTTTGGATATTCACTTAACAGGCCATGTTCTGTGGGACATTCCTGTGTGCACACTCATTTATTATAGTATTTGTTGAATATAAGAAGACAAAAGGAATTCAATTTTTTACTTGAGCATACTTGTAATAGGATTTCATGGAGCAATTTTTCCCCAAGCTGATTGATTTATTAGGAAGCAATTTATTTGACAATATATGATGTCATATATATATATAGTCATATACAATGACACTCCATAAAGAGGATCTATTCAGTGAAATGCATTTCTGTTATGAATGGAATACTGTAAATTTGGGAGGAGTCATTAAGTTAGGATTTGTTTTTTCCATAGTCTATCTAGGAATTGTAAGCAATTTTTACAGTATATTTTGTTGATTAATTTCTTGTCAGGTAAGTGCAAAAGTTGTTCTGGTAGATTAGAAAGTAGTTGTGTTAATGGCTGTTTCTATAAGGGCTGAAACTTAAATACAGCCATAAGGGCTGAAACTTAAATACAGCCGAGTATTTTTCTGTGAAGTAGTCAAATGTGGACAATTCAGGCTGCTTGGCTTTGTATTCTAGTTTCTTTTAAATATCCATCTTCCTTGGCTTTGCATTCTAGTTTCTTTTAAATATCCATCTTCTTCATGATGACCATCGTATTTTGCTTAATTTAAAATTTTTAGGATTTTTTGTAATAGTAAACATTAAATATAATGGACTGACAGCCATGGAAACTAAATTCCTCTGTGAATTCACAGTTTTAATCTAGGCTGCACAGTTGCTCCAAGTGAATTTTTTTAACTGAACTGTTCTTATGGGCAAGTTACATTTCAGAGTGGAAAATGCCTGTTCCTGCTCCACAGGGCTCTGCAGTTGCTTCTGTATTCTGACTTTTTATGTAACTCTGTGCTTTTTTTTCCCTCCTAGTCATTATCCTTTTTCTTCCCCCGTATCTGCTGTTCTAATGTACATGAATTTTAAAAATTTTTTCCACCAGGGTTATTCCCTAGTGTTGACACTGACCGTACCCAGCCACTGGTGTTAAGCATGGTGTAATTTAGTTTTGCTCTGAAGTGTGGCTGGCACAGTAGCTGGGTGCCTTTTGGCCACCGGTAGCCTAATGGCCTTGTCAGCAGTTTCAAAATTCTGGGAGGTGGGTCAGCTTTAGTATTTTCCATTCTGCTATAAGATATCCTGGAAAAAGGACTCATGTCCAATGGAAAGATTTTGCCATTATAGTGTCCATTGAGTTTAGCTGAACCAACAGATTTTCCTAACAGAGCTGCAATTTATAGGCAAATTTACTGATGTATACCAGCAAAAGCCTTTTTTTTTCTTTTTTATGGATGAAATATAACTAACTTTTTTTGACTGACCAGCATTTCTAGACATATGGCTGCAGTATACTAGCAGCACAGGAATTGAAGAGTTAAGCTTCAAGAGATGGAAATGGAGATGCTGACTGATAAACAAAAGAAGTTAATGGTGGAGACTGTCTTTGCTCTCTCTGATATGCCTTTCAGTGATAACGGGCTTTATCTGCGTAGGTGAACAGCTGTTTCTTCACTTTTTTATACCCCAAGGTTGAGAGAATTAATCCTGTCATTTCAGTGATATAAAAGTGAAAAGAATTTGCCGTCTTAATGTACAAATTTTGTCTGTTCTTCATTTTGTGATTCTACTGTCTCACAACAGCAAGATCTAGTTTGGCTTCAGAATCTTACAGGTAATTGCTTATTGATTCTCTCCATCTTTTGGCAGATGACCTTAGAAACTATTAGTTCAATCTTTACATTATTGTAAGCTCTGTCAAAATCACTGCTTGTGCCTAGGTAGACTTTGAAAAAACACTGCATGAAAAAGATCTCATTCAGACAGCATTTTAGATCCTTCCTGAAAACTGTCATAGCAAAAAAAAAAAAAAAAGAAAAAATCATCTTCCTTCTTCTGTACTTTACGTTTGACAGACCTTGCTTAGCAGACAAGTAGTTTATGCTTAGGAAGAGATAGTGTAAAGCAAGTTAAAGAAAATTATCTTATTCAAGGCCATCACTTATTTAGAAGACTAATAGCTACATGTTTAAATAGACTGTACATAAAACATTTTGGGAAGCTCTGTTTAGTAGGAAGAATCCAGTGCACATGGAAGGGAAGAAATAAATTAGTTCTCCACTGCTTCTCAGTTACTTGTAGAACTTATTTGTGCAAAGAAGTGGATACCTTTAGGACATATCCTGAAATAAATACTTCAAGTTTGTGTAAACAGGCATACTCAACATGACACCATCTCTTCTTATAAAGAAAAAAGATTACTATACTGACCGATATGTACAATTATCTGAGCAGAACAGTAGAAATGTTCCATGGTGCATTACACCTTTCAAATTTCTAGCAAAAATCAGCCTTCAGTTACTAGTGGTTGTTCAGAGTAAATTAGCATTTCAGAGTAACAGTAGTGACATCATCATCAAAACAGTTTAAAGTCCAACGCTGGGTTTAGTTTCTAACCCCAGGCTATTTTGGAACTGTACTAACTGTTGCTTTCTGCATACTGTTAGTGGCTGGAGACTTAAGATTAGAAGAGCTTTTGAAATAACAAGACTTTTGTGTCACATGGTTTAAAGGTTTATGGTCTTAGATTCGGACATCTAGGTTTATCCTGCTCATCAGTCAATCTCTGAAGAGATACCACATTAAGCATTTGTTTAATAATTTCTTAAAGTGATATCATAGATTTTATTTCAACTGGGCTTTACACAAATATAATTTTTTGGCCTGTTTGGAACCTGAGTGCCTGTAGAGACAAATATTAAATACTAGCAGCACTGTGAGTAAGATGGACACTGTATATGAAAGATGGGCTGCGTTAGCAAGAATGTGACTACCAGTGATTACTCCCTTCTTTTTATGCACTTATGAGGCCGCATCTGGAGTACTGTATCAAATTTTGGGAGCCCAGTACAGGAAAGATACTGCCAAGCTCGAGAGAACTCAGCAGAAGATGCCCAGAGCACATAACATACTCCATGACTAAGGGAGATGGGTTTGTTTGGCATAATTTTCAGAAGACTAAAGGGGGATCTTATTGCAGTCTTCAGCTGCAAAATGAGGGCTGTTTAGAAGGTGAAACCACCTCTCAGGGGTGTGTACTTGAAGGACAAAAGACAACAGTCCCAACTTGCAGCAAAAGAGATTCTAACTGGATATAAGGCAAAAAACCTGTTCACTGTGGGAGCAATTAAACACTGGCACAGGTGCCCCAAGAAGGTGTGTAATATTTAACCCTGGAGATACCACGTTGTAGGCCAGGCCCTGAGCAGCATAATCTGACTTGGAGGCTGACTTGCCCTGCTTTGGGTAAGAGGTTGGACCAGATGATATCCAGGGACAAATTAAGTGGTCCAACTTAATGGACAGAGTAAATGTGAACAAGATGAGGAGACAGACATATCTAAAAATTCTCTGTGAAGTTTCCCCAAGCACTACTCACTTTCTATAGGTTTTGTATTTTCAAAATCTTTTTCTTGCATTTGTTAGTGGGGAAAATCAAGTGATGTAGGTGGTATTTTGGATGAAACTTAATTCCAGGTGTAATAGATCTTTTCCAAGAAAAGCTTTACATTTTGTGATTTCAAGTCTTTTTTTTTAAGTGAATAGAATATATTGAAGTAGAACTTTAAGTACATCGATGTAACATTTTTATGTCTTGTCATTTATGGCATCTGTTTCTTGCACTTCAGACCATCCATTGCAATTATAACAACATCTGTGTCTTGGAACATTAGTGATAAACAATTAAACTTCTTATTAACTAGCTAGCTCTAAAAATACACTTTATTCTCTATCAGTCAACAACACCTGTGATGGAATTTGAGTTTCATTTCCCCCTTCAAATGCAGAAACCATGAAATTACCCAGAAGAATAAGATACAAAAAGCCTATCACGAAGAATAAAAACTGGAAAGTGTAAAACTAGTGTGTACTATGCACCATCCATAGTAATTATATCCTTGGCCATCCCCTTCTGTAAGAAAGAAAGAGGCTCTTTTGCTGACACTTATTTGGTAGAAAAGCTCCCTTCTCTTATGTAAGCATCCCACTTCAGTGAGCTCTAAACATGTGGCCAGCCCACCGTGTGTGGAGAAAAGAATGACAGATAAAGAGGAATCAAAGGATCATTTTGATAATGAGAATTATATTTGTTTTGAAACAAAGATGTTTAGTTTGATGCAGGTCATGTATGAGTCAGTAATGGACAGTTTAGAAAGCTAAGATAACTTTCAAGCTTTTTCTGTAAAGCTCTCTTAATTATGCTTGATTTATTTTTTCTTTGAATTTGGGCCCTGGCTTTATTTACAAAACAGCCTCATGGGGAATTATATTGAAGATAAAAAACTTTTGGTCGTCTGGGTGGGCTATAAAACATGGTCTCTTGCTCTTTTTTCCCCTGCTTTTCTTTTAGGAAAAGCCTTCAGCTGTCCCCAGTGACTAGATGTTCGTTACAGTAAGAGAGAGGGAAAAGTCAGATAACTGGAGCAAAAGTATAATTGTGGTCAAGTTATGGAATACCACCCATCCTCTTGAGAGATGGAGGGGAAGAAGAGGAAGAGAATGGGAAAAAAGTAAAATACCTGACTGAAAGTGTTCCATGGGCAAATATTCTGTTTCTTTTTTCCACCTGCTTCCAGATCTAGACCCTACAATTACTTAACAATTAAATAATTTAACAATTATTTAAATAACAAATGAGGTAAAGCTTAATTAACCAGAATACACCCATCAGAAACACGAACAAATGTAGAACAGCAGGGAATAGATCTACCCACACAAATTCTCCTTCTTCCTGTAGATGTAACACAGATAATTGCCTTCCTTTTGGTCCAAGTACCTAGAAAACATTCGGGGCTTTTTAGGATAAAAAGGGTTAGTTTGTGCTGGTTTGTTTATTTGCAATGACACAGAAAATTTACATTTTTTGAGCAGAGGAGGAATCCAATAATTTCCTCCTCACAGTCTTTTAGTTTAGAACCCAGTCTGTCTTTGCACCTCTTTCTGGGCCCCAAGCAAATCTAATATTTTTTGTCTTCCTCTATCAGCATCTTACTCCTTTCCTAGTTGAGGTGCCCAGCATCCATTCAAGCTTTGAATAAAAACATAAAAAGCTCTTTTTACCTATAGCAACAGGATTATTTTGCCTTTGTTTTCATCAGGAAAAGGTACTTAACATTTGTTGCAGCTATCTTCAGTGAAGGGAAATGGTTGAACTTCCCAGGTTCAAAAAGATTTAATTCAGTGCCTAACAGTACCTGTTGCAGTGTCTAAAAAATCCCAGGCAGTTTTAGTTGAAAGATGAAGATGACCTGGAGCTTAGGCCCTAGAAGAAAACATTTGTCATCACTCCCTTTCTTTTATTTTTCAGGGCTCCAGGTGGAGCAGCACCTTTGGCAGGAGTAGTAACAGTATCCCATGAGAAAAGAGTAATTTTTCCAAACAGGCAGCTCTCGCACTATTCAGGTCAGAGATTATGCTGTTAAATCACCTAGAATCCAAGAGACAACTAATTAAAGTCAAAGAGTGCCAGTCCCATGCACTCTCAGGAAGTGACAGTGATTAAAAAGAAAATCCATTGTAACTCTTTCAAGTTTGGAGGAGAAAACATCATTAAGACCACACTGCAGTACAGTGAGAGCAGTAAGAGTAAGGTGTGGACAACAACAGAGAGGTCAAAACTCAAAATCTTTGTTCCAGGACCAGGACTAGACATAGATGGGAAGAAGCTCCCTTGGCTGTTGAGGTAATATGATTATCTTAACCAACCGGGAATCTAGCACAGTTCTTGTAAACAAGATAAAAAAGCATAAAGGTAATTCGTTAATGTGTGATAAGGTACTTGTTATTACTAAATGGGAGTAGAGGTCAAATGAACAGTTGACTTTTTTGGATAATCATAGTTTTTCATAGAGGGCTAAAGCAGTGGGTTTAAGTTCCAGTGCTGGAGGTGTACTGCCCCCAGCTGCTTCCCAGCCCCCTCCTGGAGGTCACCACCATTATAGCAAAGTATATCTGGATGATGACCAGTGAGCCACTTGGCCACTGCTGTTTCCAGCCTGCTACAGCTGGCACTATAGAACTTGATCCAAGTTCAACTAATATTCCAGTTTGTGAACTCCAATGGTCTGTGAACCGTTTCATCTAGAGCTCAGATGTCACTGTTGCACGTTGGTGACCTCCGGGAGAGTAGAGCAGACAACTCAAAACTGCTGTAGCCACCTAACAGCAGCATCTTCTCTTCAAGAGACAACACCATGAAGTTGTTGTGCCAAAAATGTTCATTGTGTGGGCTGAAAAGAATGGTATCAGATTTGGAGACAGTGCAGAATTCCTGTTGAAGCAGCTGCATATGGTCTTAAAATCCTTACCCACATCAGATGGAGGATGGCTGAGTAGATAGAGGGATCAAGCCAGGCTGCAGTGGAATAATAGCTCCCAGCAACACCGAGTTTAGCTGTCAAAAAGACATGCAAATTCTATCAAATATTTGGAAAGATGAAATAGATGCCTGCCAAGATATAACCTGTCAAGAAGCCTAGGGCCTGGAGAACTCAAATGATTTGTTTTTACAAACCCACATAGTCACTAGGCAGGTTTCTGTGAATTGCCCCAGAGCTGGAAATAAATGACTTTTTCATTACCTTCACCCATGTGGAAACCTTCTATATCATGAGAAATGTTCTTTGAGAACGCTGCACTGATGGAACCAGGATTAAAAACATGTTTTAAATCAAATAGAAGGGAGAGCAAAAAGAGTGAAATACAGACTGTAAAGAAAGCAGATGGCATCTGATATGATCTAGTTCAAACTTGTAGTTGCTTCACCTCTGTTCACAGTTTTAGCAGAGGCCTTCGGGACTAATACCAACCCAAAGGCTGATATATTTTTATTGTCTTAATGACCTTCTTTCTAAGTGATGGTTGAGACCCTCAGCATACATAAACAAAAATGTTTACACTGTGTTCATGTCTGTGGATGTAAGTATAGGTATCTAACCACTATTTTTGCACAGCTTTTGTAACTGTGAGTGAAAATTGGCTAAAATCACTGCTGTTTTGTTAATGTTGTGTTTGATTTTCTGCCCCCCCTTTTTTTTTTTAAGATGCTTGCTGTTACAAGGGTCAGATTTCAGTCTATGTATAGTAATAACCCCACAGCAAATACACACCTTAGGTTTTTGTTCAGTGTACGAGAAACAGAAGTCAGGAGCACACGTGTTGGAAAGGTGCGCCTAATTATGTGTACATTTCTTCCAGATGTTTTAAGGGGATACCTACATGTTTGCAAACCAGATGGTGCAATGCTCTAAGCTGGGTCAAACAGTAGGAATATGGCTATCAGAGCTCTTACTCAGGTTCCTTTTTGGTCTCTCCTGGGCTAGATGCAGCGGTTTCTACCAGAATTCTTGTAAGAGACGGTGCTGTACCCCAGCTGCTGGCTCCCCCATATTCATGTCAGGTCAAGTCAATGTTCTGGCTGTGAACTGCCACTGCTGAAGGGGGACACACTGCCTTTCTTGCCACTACTGCTTGGTAGGTGATGGATAAGCAGAGAGTGATCACTTCTTAATGTGTGACATATGTCATCTAACTTCAACAATAACCCTGAGTCAGAGTATTCAGCAGGGCAGAGGCACAGAACAGTGTCAGTGTGTTCCTATGGCTTCTAGAGAGGACCTGCCTTACAGCTTGCCAAGTCACAGTTGTGGGCAGAGCAAGTCCTGGGCTACCATCACTGAACTATGCAGGTAAGTTCTACACCTTCTATATATATTGCACATGTTTATCCTCTTATTTCTAGATTGAGATCTAAAGCACAGGAAATCATTATCCTTAGCTCACCTCAGCAGACAACAGCATGGCATTGCTTAGACCAACTGATGTCTTGCACGTAAATAGTGAACAAAGAAGGCCAGATAAAGTGACTGCATGCAAATGCCCCAGCAAAAGCAAAGAGCTCAGGCAACACAGGCTTGATAATTTATCTATTGCAGCTTTTTTGTTGGTAGCACAGCTCTGTCTCTTTCTGCTAGAGGTGCATTGTCATCAACGCCTTTGTCCGTATCATCATTATTAATATTATAAAAGCCCGGTGAGGCCCCAGTCATGCTTAGGGCTCCACAGTCCTTAGCACTCTACTAATGCCACTCTACATTCAAGAGCCCTGTCCCGAAGAGTTGTCTGGGCTGTGAGGTACAATACTTTCCCTGTCTAGCTTCAACAGCACATCGGAACCGAAGAGATTCATGTGCATCTGTGTGTGTCAGAGAAGACTTGGACTGGTCACAGCCAGTCTGCTATGCTTTTTACTCCTCTTTTTGCCTGCTGTGTTTTAACTTGTTTTATGGGTGTAACTGAGTTCTCAAGCAGGATTGAATTTTCATGCCTGAAATAATTTGTTATACGTTCATACTGAAATAATACATCTACATACTGATGTTGTTGTAAACAGCATTTTTTGTGTGTTACAGAAATTTGTGAACTTACTTGCGTTATTGGCACTTGTTTTCTCTACAATAAAATCCATCTGCACTTGGAGCAAAGAGATAAGGCTTGGCTGAAAACAGAAGTACTCCCCTCTAAATTCTTATTCTCTTTCCAGGAAGTAAGAGCTGCTATTCGCCCCTGCCTATTGCCTTGTCTCCATGTCCTGGATAGGTTGTTGGAATGTAAGAATTCAGTGAACACTAACTTTGTACCTCTGCATTGCTCAGTTTAAGACTGTTTCTGTGGTAGCAAGTAATGAACTTTTTGAAGAAAACTATTTGAGTCTGGAGGTTTTCCTGTAAATGTAATATTATCTTCAACAAGAGGAAAACAAAGGGAGTCAACTACTTTGTGGAACCTTTCTGTACTGTAAATACTGTTCATGTATGTGTATTTACTAATTGGATATGCACTTGTCCACCACATAACTGGGGTCAGACAGGTCAAGCAATGCATCATTATGATCACGAATGAAGTGTTATCTTTTGCTATATACCAGACTTATTTCATACCACCTTGTGTATCAATAAGCAGCTAATCATATATACATGTATAAAAAATGCAGAAGTTAGTAAAAACTTTCCCAGATATATCAGGGGAGGGCAGGAACCCCCAAGCCCATGTTAAGCAGCAGCTAACATTGTGTCATACATGTTACAGTAAATTTCTTTGTCACTGCAGTCGACCCTGTTCTAGATGAGACAATGTTGATCACAGAGCAGAAAATGGACCTATAGTCTGTTTCTTAAGTACACCTTCACAGTGAACAAGATAGGATTTTCTGGCCATGGCAATATGGATGTTTGAGTAGCTGAGGTAATGACAGCACTATCTGTAATTCAGTGATGAAAACTGTAACACTATACACGAGTGGCTGCTGTTCAAATACCAGGGCGTCCTCAGACTGGACCAGTGATATCAACAAATATTTTTATCCCCATCTGACAGATTCTGAAATTGAAGGAGGAAGCGAATATCTCACTCAAATCACACAGCAAGTTAGAAACTATCAATAAGTGTTTAATATATA
>NW_010563073.1:0-219 GCF_000687285.1 Phaethon lepturus
TCATTGCTGTTCCTCCGCCTGGGCGCAGCTCGGCCCTCACAGAGAACAAGACACAAGCCCTTGGTGCCATGTTGGGGACCTACGTCCCTGAGTGACAGTGATGTACAGGCGGGTGCTGGGAGTTGGCATGGTGGCAGAGCAGCACCCCAGCAGGGGCACAGCCTGGGCACATCTAGGGGATAGGACCCCTGGGCCTTGCAGGGGTGGCTCCCGCCCGTG
>NW_010563074.1:0-3765 GCF_000687285.1 Phaethon lepturus
CCCAGGAAATGACTCAGAGTTTGCAAATATTTTGAGGGGAACTAGCATTGTGCATTTCCTAGAAAAAGGAGGGGGCAACCCAACTTCCTGTATTTGTGAGCTGCTGATACATACAAAAACCAGGGAACGCTTCTGCCCTCCCCCCAAAGACTCTGCTGTTGTGGGTTTAAAAAAAAAAAAGAAGGAGTCACAGTATTTCTAAACTTAAAAACAAGTGTGGCAAACACTGGTGTTATTTGAAAGATTAGTTTTTTCCAAACATGTCCTGAAACCTTCCAGCTCACCTCCAGAGGCTACCTTCACACCCCATTTTGTGCCAACCCTTCCTCTCATATCTCTCTCTCCCATACCCATTTCTAAAAGTCGTGGATGAACCTTTAGAGCGCATGAGAGAGGAACTTCCTGCGTGATTTTCTACTTGTCTTTGCCTCGGGAGTAACCATGCCTGGGATTCCAAAGGAAAAATCAGATGGCCAAGTCTTGTTCCTGTCCGTTTTACTCAATAGACAAAATTGTAAAGGGTTTCAGGCAAGTAATTCCTTTTGCCTGTGATTTCTCTCTAAGCGGGTGCTACGTCTGCCCCTGCTCTGACAGTTGAACAGCCTGTGCTGTAGCTTGCATCAGATGCCCTATGCAAGAGCATATGGTTGGGTAGACAGCCGAGTTAGCACAGTAGTGTGAACTATGCATGTTTATGACAAACAGTGCTGTTGTTTATATGGAGAGCATCACATTGCCAACTCCCATCCTCAGAGGCAAATGATGTACCTGAAGAAAAGAGAAGCAGTAGCAGCTGTGTGACCTTCTCAGACTTTCCACAGTGGCGGTCACTGCTGAAGGCTCTCCAGGGGCCAGCTCTGAGACCTCTAGCTCCCCACATTTTCCTTTTGCATTTTTTTACCTCTGGACCCAGGTTTTAGATTACAGCCCCTTTGTAATTTATTGATGTTATCCAGCAGCTTGGAGGTATTCTGCTGGGATAATTAAGCTGCTTTCTCAGGTGACATAAATCATGCCAGCAAAGGGACTCTTCTGCATGGGAAACTGTATTTGCTTAGGGGCAGAGTATTACTGCTTAGAGGTCCCAGAACTCCAGTTTTCCCTTTCCCGTTCTCCCACATCAGTAAAGCTTTTGCAACAAAGCCTGAGAGCATTAACATGCCCTGAATTAACTGCTAAGCATCTGACTTTCACTGAAAAAAGAATGATTAGAGAAGCAGGACGTAATAACAATACTTCACACTCGTGTGCTCACCTCTCGCTGCGTGGGGTCCCCAGAGGTACAATGCATCAGCTCTTAGGCCCTGGGCACGTGAACACTTTCAGTGCTCATGCTGCTTTTCCACTTAGCATGCAGCCTCTGTCAGGCCTCTCAAACAGGTCAAATCATTACACATCGCTTTTCCCTGGGGGAATGTCACTTCAAAAACCTGTTATCTCTTTTAATGATCTGTACTAATTATTCCCCTGTGATTCACACACACAACTTGCATGTTGTACCTGGATGTACAACATGCTTGTAACGCTTTCAGCCGCAATAAGACAGTCCTTGTGTAATCCATATATCCACAACATCTGTTGAGGCTCACCACAGTACTCTGTGAGATAGTCTGGGCCTCCGAGGCACCTGTCACAAACGTCACAGTGGCATCTAAGCACTCCAAAACACCCCTATGAGAGAGATTAACAATTAACCGCCTTTTGTAGCAGAGGCACTGAGGCAGAAGGAGATTGTATGACCTTCTTTCAGGACTCTGAAATCCCAGTTTAAATCACAGGAAGGATGGACACTCAACTGTCTCAAAAATGACAGTTTTGATATTCCAGAAACGGTTTCAAGCTTCTTTTTTTTCTTCTCTCTTGTTCACTGTCTGCAAGTTTCCTTTAGCAGTAGTCAAACACATGAACACCCCAACAATTATTCACCCTTACTCTGTTCAGAATTCTCTTATGTGAATAGATATATGTTTTCTTCATTGGAAGGCATCTGCTCCTCTTGTAGTGTTAATGTCAAAGAGTTTTTAGATGATGTAGAGAAATATTTGTGTCTGATGGGGCAGCTGAGTGCAGGAGGGGGAGTTTTGTCCTTTGGAGGCCTTCGAGGACCTTTTCAACCATGTAACATCTTAATGTGGTGGAGGAGGAGGTGGTAATTAAAATCCTGCTCTGAAGTACCCTAAAGCCAGAGCAAACAGGCACACAACCGACCTAATACCTTAATGATCTATTAAGGGATTGAAGAAAGAGCCATTCTCAAGTCCTGGCGGTAACAGTACTCGGCACTCTGGTCCATCTGAAGGCTGTGGGAGGAGAGGAGGAAAGTGCGTGCTCCAGGCTTGTCCATGCTAGCAACCCCCACCTCTGCTGGCACCTACACCTCTGGCATGACGTGCAGAACAGTTTGCCTTGCTGTTCCGCCAAAGACAAAATTTCTTCATTCTGTTTCAAAGGCAGCAGCAGAGCCAAAGGGGCTTTGTTCTGGTCTGCGGCTGATAGTTTATTTGGGCCCAAATCAACCACATCCAGCGGTGGGTGGTGTGCTCATGCAGACAAAGGCTTGTTAGACTTACATCCTTCAAAGCCTGCCCGTGACACCAGGAAATTTGGGGGTAGTAGAGGTGGTTAAGGGATAATATAGTTATTCAGGTGCTTGCAAATCATTATTCAAAACATAGTTGGAAGGCTGACAACTCATGTCCTTGCCAACCCGTTCTCCCCTCCCCTCTCTGTGCTCAGTTAAGCGACATGTTTCAGTTTGAATATACATGCTGTGCATTACTGTCATCAGAATCATTTCAAGCACAGTTCTCTGCACGTTTATGAGGGTGGTTTCCAAAGTAACACATGAAATAACATCTTTACATGTGTTCTCTAGAAAGTTCTTCGTTGTAGCAATGGACATACAAAAACATCACCTCTGTCTTCATGATTTCTGAGTGTAATTGTTCATTCAAATTTCATGTCCAGGCCACTGAAGCTCAGATGTAAATAATGACCAAAACCCAAGTAAGACATTTCAAGTATGTTTGTTTTATTGACTTATATGAAGGGTAATTCTGAGGGGAAAAAGGGACTTATCCTGATGTTAGTCTTTTAAATAGGAAAGCAGGTCAAATTTAGCATTTGTCAAACTGACACCATTTCATTATTCACGTAGTCCAGGCTCCACCTGTTTTAATTAACTAAACCTCCTTCTGTTGTGTAACATAAGGACACTGCATGCTTTCACTCTTGAGTTTCCTAACTAGTGGTTTTTCCCCCTTAGCCTAATGCTACATCACCTGCAGGCAGCATTGCATCCGCAGCGGTTGCCTCTGCACTCTTGCCGAAACGTGAAGCAACTAGAGATTTTCAAGTCATTTTGTTTGTTCTGGCTGGTGGTGAAATGAGTATTTGCTGCACCTTTTCCAGGAGAAAACGTGCCGTAAGGGGAGGGCAGGAGGTGCAAACAAGCGTAACCGCTTACCCCCCTCTTTTCTTCGCCCGAGCCGCCACGAACACCGCCTGGTGCGTGCCTACTACGCCCTTGAAACCCCCCGGTCCAGCCCGCTTTCCCACGCCCAGCGTGTCGCGGCGTCCCTCCCCCGGGACGGACACACAGCCGTGCCACATCTGTTGCCACGGCAGACTATTAACGGCAGGGTTCTGAGCGGGACGGCGCTGAGCGCTCCCGGCCGCTGGCATGGGCGGCATTTCCGGTGCCGTTTGTCGAAAGGAAAAAACCCGCAAAATAATAAAAAATAGGAGCCAATTCCCCCTCGGGAT
>NW_010563075.1:0-1452 GCF_000687285.1 Phaethon lepturus
GGCGCGGGGGTCTCTGTGGGAGGTGGGCACATGCTCTGCTGAGGCCGAAGCCTGTGTACCGCCACGTCCCCCTCCCACAGCCCCTTGGATGAGGGGAGGAGGCGGGTGCCATGCTGGCGGGGGGCAGAGACACCCACCAAAAGCAAACCGTCCTGCACCGTGAGGCTCTGCCGGCAGGAAAGCTGGAGGAACACAAGCAGCCATATTCCACTGCGGACACAAGTTCACCTGCTCCCGTGAACAGCAATTGCAGGGCTTTCCGGGGCAGACCCATCACGTTACATTTGTAAGGGAAAACTTTATATTCAGCTTCAGTAGAATCTCCCTGGCAAATAATCAAACTCCTCCAGCAGAGCAGAGCTGAAGCCGTTTTTGATCACAGTACCGTCTTATCCCGGCTGAAAGGACTGCTAATCAGAGCCCTGCCAGGAACGACAGGAACACACCGTTCTTATCCCGGTCCCTTGGATGCGTCACTCTAACAAACCCAAGACCTGTCTCCTAGGGCAGGCGCACGCTTCAGAAAGCGGTGCTGGGGTGCGGGCTTTGACGCAGGAGGACCCTGCAAGGAACGGCTGCTGTGGCAGAGCAGATGAGTCTCTGCCCCACCGCAGCAATCTCCGGTGCCCCTCCCACCTGCCAGGCCAAAAATCCCTCCCGGGGGAAGAGTGAGGAGGGACCCCTCACTGCCCGGCCTCGGACCGAGGCCCTAAGAAGCAGAGAGCTAAGAGCTCTCCGGTAGGTGTTTGAGCACTGCTGACAGTCGAGATTAGCTTTGCTGATTCTATAGTGAAGAAAAGACAAGATTTTTTCCAATTTTCATACCTTCTATTAGTATTCTTGACCTGGGATAGAAAAATTGGGGAAAAAAGCAACCCTGGGTGGAGGAAGAGTAAAGCTGATACACAAACTGTTCAGGAACAGCATATAAATTGATCGAGTGCTAACTGCGACGCTAAATCCATGAGGCGGTGACGATCCCAGCACTGCCCCTCCAGACACAGCAGCAGGGTGTCCTCAGCCACCTCCCGCCCAGCACTCCCCATTTCACAGCAGCCCAGTCTCCTGGGCCAGCCTGACCGCCGGCTCTCCACGTACCGGCAGAGCAGGCTTCCCGGCCGCAGCAAAAGGCACCACGCTGACTCATTTAAGCTTCGCCTGAAGTGCCTGCGATCGCAGACGCCAGCACTACACCAAGGTAACCTCATCTACAACGTTGCCCCCGACTCGCCCAGCCTCTGCGGGTGCACGGGATGGAGCAAACGGGACTCGCAGGGACAGGACCCGGCGCGGAGGCACCCTGCGGCAGTCCCCCACCAGCGCTGCCGCACGCCGTAGAAACACACGGAAGTCACGCTGGTGGTGACAGAGGGAAATGGGAGGAGGACTGGACCGAACGAGGCCGAGTCACGGCTCTGGGCGCTTCTTCCGTCGCTGCCTCTGCCAGCCCCG
>NW_010563075.1:1854-2137 GCF_000687285.1 Phaethon lepturus
CAGATTCCGGGCTTTGGGCGTTACTCCCGCCGCTGCCTCTGCCAGCCCCGGCGTGCCCGGCTTTACAGGACAGTCACCACTTCTCGCGCCACGGCACTAGTAATTATTTTTCTTCGTCTCTCCCTGCTCTTTATCCCAGAATAGAACAAGAGAATCAGGAAGGTCGTGTGAGCCGTTTAATTCTGGGGCGGCTCCATCATAATTACGAAGTTTGATTTTTCCAGCAGCACAGGGAAAAAGAAGAGGGAACCAACCCCCCCTCAGCCACCTCCTTGCTCCTCGA
>NW_010563076.1:0-1540 GCF_000687285.1 Phaethon lepturus
AAGGACTTGTTTAGAAAACACAAGAGTTATTTTGCACACATGGACGACAACAAGGCTACTTAGTTTTTCCAACATACTCCTTCCTCCCCCACCCTCCCTCCCCCTACAAACAACAGAGCGAAACAGGAACAAACAAAAAAAATCCCTAAGAAATCCAGGTAAAATCCTTGTCGTTCTCCCCAGAGTTGTCCTGCTCCTGCGGAGAGTCGACATCTTTGTCATCATCTAAAATCACATCATCCTGTGACATTCCCACGTCATCCTTCCACTTGATGTCGTCGTCGTCTCCCATCTCCTCATCTCCTTCCACTTTGATGTCATCGGGGTCTTCCATGTACTGGCCTTCCCCGGGGTAGCACTCGTCCGGAGACCCTTCTCCCCCGTTGTGGTCCAGGTGACCAGCTATGCCTCGGCCGGAGCAATCGGCACAAACTCCGTGGCGGCGAGAGCCGTGCTTAATCCCCACGCTGGCCGCAGACATGAACACGCGGTTGCACACTTTGCAGACGTATTTTTTATCTTTGCTGTGGACCTGGAAAAGGAGGACGATCAGAAAAGTTAATGCCAACGGAGACGGATCGGGAGCTGCAGGGAAAGACACGCTCCCCCGTCCTCTGCGAAGGCAAAGCCACCGCAGCCCGCAAGCGCGGCCCGGGACCGCCACGGGCTTTCATCGTGAACGCGGACCCCCCGCCATTAATTCAACCCTGCAATCGTGTCACGCAACGGAAAATCCTCCTGAGACAGCCTTTCGATGACCAACCTAGTAGTTCTGAGAGCAACTTTCATCACTTTGGTTTTTTTCCTCCCCTTTTCTTTTTGCACCCCAGAAAACCAACAGTTGCATCACACCCACCCCCCCGAGGAAGATCTTAAAAAGGAAAAAAAACCACCAGCCCCAAAGCCCCAGTTCTCCCAGAGCGGAACGACCCACCGTCAAACCGGCGTTAACGTCGCGTTAATTTAGCGGTCTCCCTCCTCATCCCACTGCTGCCAAGAACCAAAGAGCAGGAGCACTGTGAACACATCCTGCATCTCTCAAAAAAACGCAGCCGACTGCACTTCTAACCTTATTTCTGACTACTTTGGTGCCTGAAAAATGGTTTGGCACAAATGTTTTGTTCCGGGAATCACGCTGCATGTCCGCGAATAACGGGCACGCGAGCTACCACGCTACAGAATAAGCGGTGCGTGGGAAAATGCTCAGCAGGATACCAGCAATCACTTCCAAGATTCAAACTTCACTACACAATGAGCAAAATTACATCCTTTGAGAAGCACAGAAAGACCCAATCAAAGGTGAAGTCTGGCGCTGGCTACCTTTGCCACGGGTGGGAGGTAAGGAGCTTGCGCAAAGCGTTCACCTGCTCCTCTCCCACGGGAAACGGCCAACCAGCGCAGCGCGACCTCCTGAATTCCACCACGAGGAGCCTCGTCGGGTACTTTCATTTATATAGATACAATAATAAAAATATTAAAATACACATCTATTTTATTGATACATAGCGCAGTTCAGTTGGAAGGGACCTACAGCAATCAT
>NW_010563077.1:0-281 GCF_000687285.1 Phaethon lepturus
ATGCTGTTGGCCTTCTTGGACACCTGGGCAAATGCTGGTTCAGCTGGTTGTCAACAAACACCCTGTGGTGGGTTGACCCTGTCTGGATGCCATGTGCCCACCAAAGCTGCTCTGTCACTCTGTCCTGGTTTTGCTGGGATAGAATCATAGAATCACTTTTCTGTTCAGGAAAGCTGCATTTGAGAAGACTGCAGCACCCGTTACTGTGAGAACAAAGTTGATAAGACACTTTGTTTTAGTTCATGGCCAGCCATGGTATGTGGGTTTCCATAGGGATCAAG
>NW_010563077.1:701-1574 GCF_000687285.1 Phaethon lepturus
AACCCAAGACAATTTTAATTGCTGCCCAGTGTGCATAATTTACCTGGGAACGGGTTATTTGGCACTCAGCGTAAAATAGCACACCTGGGAGAACAGCAGGCTTTTATTCTGAGAGTCCTGAAGGGTTGAAGTTTTAACAGATCTGACAAGATTTATTACAAGCGTTCGTCATGTGGGTGTGGGCAGAACTGTCTCTGGGCAGAATTCTCTGTTATTTGTTTTCAGAGTTGCTTTTGGAGCTGTGGACAGCCTTGACAGTGCTTGTTACTGGTTGTGTGCAGTTTATGCTTCTGGGCGTGGGGTTAAAGGCGTCGCTTTGCTATGTTCTTTGGTGCTAGCATAAATTCTTTTGTAAGTGCACAGATTTTAACCGAAAGAGCAGCGGAGCCTTCGTCTGCATACTTCGGGAGCCATGTAGTGGACTTTGTTTCTAATTACACCTTTCGTTTCATTTTGTATGCTCAGGCAATAGTTTTTGAGAAATTTGAATACCCTTGGGATGTTTCCATCACCATGCACATCGTGTCAGGCCTTTTGCACGTTGTTACGTTTTTGGCCTGGTTTAGAGGAAGAGATTGGTTTAGATATTGGTTTTATGCAGCTGCTCCAGCCCCCACGGTAGACACTGCAGCCACCCCAGCAGCTAATCAAACTTCTGCAGCAAGGACCCGGACTGCTCCCCTGCTACTACCCAGACCTTGTCGACAAGCATTGCAGCCAACCGTGACAATCAATCTGTGCCATTATTAGTTGCCCTGTACAGAAGAAGTAATACAGAAATAGAGCAGGTCGTGACAGTTCATCAGGGCCATCACAGGAGGGAGAACCAGAGGGAACCACTCTATCCCTAAGTGAGCTGCGAGATATATGGAA
>NW_010563077.1:2014-2650 GCF_000687285.1 Phaethon lepturus
GAACAAAGATAATCAAATGCAGCAATATGCAGACAGTCTCTCTTCCTCCCCATGGGCCGGTGTCTCAGCTGTGGAAACACCATCAGACAACTCCACAAAACTGCTTGGTAAGGTGTTGGAAAAATTGTCCTGGATCAAGGATAGATTCCACACCCCACTTGTACCTACGAGTGTCTCAGCGATCAGGAGAAAGTGTTCCCCTGTGAGGCCTGCTCAGGAGGGCTGGTACAGATGACGAGGCACCCTGTGGTCTTACCTGTGTGACCATGGAGACAACATGAGGAAATGGGATGGGAAACCTACCCCGACTTTACAGGCACATGTATGTGCGTTGCAAGATAAAAAAATCACAAAAGGGGGTTCTTCCAGGAAAACTGTTGCTCCAGTTTCCAGTGGGCAGCTCCCCAGACAGTGCAGATGGGCTGCACATCCCTATTTACAGGACGTAAGGGGCATGGGGGTCGAATCCATGCAACGTGCTCAAATCAATAATGGGCACAATTCTGAAAATTAGAGAGGCTCTGCCTCCAGCCAGGTGGAGGAGAGAAACAACAGAGTTTATTGGACTGTGTAGATTTGATGGCTTAGCATGTCAGACCCTCAGAAGTATAAGGCTCTAGTGGACACTGGTGCACA
>NW_010563078.1:0-273 GCF_000687285.1 Phaethon lepturus
CCCTCGCGGGGTCCGGCAGACATCCCTGCCTTGCCAGCCTCTCTGCAAGCCTCGGCTGGAGTTCCTCCCAGGACACGCGTGGCTGATAATCTCCCTCCTCCTCCTCTTCCAGGTACTACCTGAGCAGCCGGAAGGAGAGCCCGTCTCTGGCCGCCGTGCCGGCCGACAGCTTCGCGGAGGAGGGGGCAGAGCCGGGAGGCACCACAAATCCCTCCTTCCTGGCGAGAAGCACCGGCATCCCCCCGCTCCGCCCCATCCTGCAGAAGACCGCCC
>NW_010563078.1:390-599 GCF_000687285.1 Phaethon lepturus
CGCTCACCAGCTTCCTCCTGTACAACTTTGCTGACTGGTGCGGGAGGCAGATCACCGCCTGGATCCAGGTCCCCGGCCCCAAGAGCAGGCTGCTGCCCGCCCAAAAAACCAACCCCGGGCTCACGTCCGGACGGTGGTCTTCAACCGAGACGTCTACCCGGTGGTCTTCACGGCGCTGCTGGGGCTGAGCAACGGCTACCTGGGGACGC
>NW_010563078.1:825-2497 GCF_000687285.1 Phaethon lepturus
GTCCGCCTCCTCCGTTCTCATTGTCCACCTCGTGTAGAGGAGCAGCCGGGGCGGGGATGCCCTCGATTCGCCGTGCCGCTGTCGGGTATTTAGGGTTTTTGGTTTTTTCCTCCCCCGAAAGCCGGGCATGCCGTGTCTTGGGCTGGGGGTCTCCTCCAGGGGGAAAGTCCCCCTTCTGGAAAGGGGTGTCCCCTGCCTTTGGGAGGTCCTTTGTCACTCCCCACTTTGACCGGAGCAAAAGGAACAAAAAAGCCTCGTCCTCCCCGGGGAGCTCAGGGGAGCACCGGGGGCACGGGGAAGTGCCGGCGGGCAAGGGTGGCTCGCCTGGGGCACCCAGCCGGGCTTAAACCGAAACCGGGGCTTTTGAGGGCGCCTTGGGTTTTGCTGCCTCTTCGTTAAGAGTTTAGCCCTACAGCATTTGGGTGGTCTCGGGGATCACCCGGCCCCCAGCGCGGTGCCGCTAGTCCCGGGGATGCGTGTCGTGGCCCAGCTGAGACCGTTTCTCCTGCTGTGGCCGCGGCGGGATGGTTGTGGACCCGTAACTTGCCTGTCTGCAGCCGAACCCCAAGGAAAGCGAAATGCTAAGTGGTCCTAACCGGAGGTTTTTAAGGTGCCTTTAGTCTGCGTTGAGGAGGGTCCGTAAAAGCCACGGAGCGGTATTGGAGAGGCTCTGATCTGGTCTTCGCGGCAGAAAGCTGATTAATTTAGGTAGGCAGGCGGCATATGGTCTCCAGATGCTTTCAGAGGGGCGAGCTACCGTAACACCCAAAAAGATGGCCCCCCCCAAAGGGGACCGGCTTTTAAAGCCACTTAAACTTCCATATGCAAATGCAGCCTGGACCAAATAAATAAAATTATTGCGTGGATTTATGGTCTAGGAGAGGTGAACTGGTGAGCGAGGATGTAATGGCGTAACTTGGCACTACAGCTGGTGCCTCAGGGATGCTATCTGTGGAAAATACGTCAAGAACGGGTCGCTAGCGGGTGCTCTCTCCCCGTCTCCCGCTTGACCGAGGCGTGGTGAAGAGCCCGAGCCAGCCTTGCGCTGGCAACCCAAGTGTCCCTTTGTGGCCTTCAGCGCTTCCCACTGGAGAGCGCGCCGCGTGGCCTGCTCTCCTCAACTCATACCTTTTCCTCCGGTCCCAGGTATGATGAGATTCTGCTCGTTTGCCGGCTGCTTTGCGCCTCTGCCGGTCCTCGCCCTCATGTTGCAGACCGCACGCGTCTTGAGAGAGAACGTGATTATCCGGTGCCGTTGCGAATAAAGTTAATTCTTGATGCTGTGCAACTGCTGGTGTCTGAAGCGATTTCTCTTGGAGATGGGCCGATGCACGCGCTTTTAGTTTGCATTTTTCCTTCCGGTCACCCTTCTCTCCCAGCTTGGATTGTAGACTCGGAGAAGGGAAATGGCAGAGAGAATTGCTCTGAGAGCCCAGGAGATTCTAATTTAGGATCTCCAAATGACCTGCAGGTAGGTGTGAAGAGTGTACTTACTGCATCTGCCAGGGGAAGCAGAAAGGGGATTTATCCTTTGATGTCTTTCCTTGGTCTTTTCAGCTAAGGAAAGTTAGAGAAACGAGGGGAAAAATCAATAGAGGTGCGAACCGGGCAAGGACGAGGCCTGAGTACAGAGCGGGGACGGATGCTGGCGGGCAGCCTGCGCCGCGAGCGT
>NW_010563079.1:0-3733 GCF_000687285.1 Phaethon lepturus
TGAGCAGGCTGTAGCTGGGGGCCAGGGAAGAGCCAGCTGGGGGAAGCGTGTGCTGCTTGTGCTGCTGTCGGGTAAACAGGAACGTTTGAAGCAAGGGAGGCTCAAAATTGATGGGCACAGCTCTGTCTCAGCCCTATCTAGCCGCCGGCAAAGGCTTGGCTGGTGTCTCTGCTTGGAGCATCTGCAGTTGCAAAAGCACAGGCTTGTTGCAGATCTGTGCCCTTCTGCGGGGAAAAAGTACTGGCACAGGTGAGGAGGTACGTGCCTTTTTTAAACACTATAGAAGAGGACAGATAATCATAGCTTAAACTTGGAGGAGGAGAGAAAACACCCACAAGGTGCAACTTTGTTCAATGCTAAACATGCATTTACTCTGGAGAAAAAGCGGATGAATGTTATTCTCACCAGCTGCGCTGTCTTTATTTTTAAATGTTGTTATGCTTATCATCTATCCTCTGTAAGAGACAGAAAATACAAGGGTACCTCAGTCTTTCAGTTCCTTTTTTTGGAAAGTGTTGAGTTCTTAACCTAATGTGCAATGCTAATTTTAATGTAGTGGGACTGAAGGTTGTTATGAGACGCACTCGGGCCTCTGCCTGGGCTTTGCCACCCTTCAGCACACGAGATGTCACCGTGAGCCCTCTGACACGTGGCCGAGCAGCTGGCAGAAATCGGTCTGTCTGTCTGCTCTCAGGCAGGTACCTCTTGGTGCAAGCAGGCAGCAGATCGTGACCATTTCTGTGCATAGAAAAAAAAACAGAAATGGCAGGAGGAAGGTTTGGCCTTTGAATTTAATGGGTTTCCCTTTCAGAGCTGGTAGGAAGACTCCCTACCCCTTCCTGCATGCAGCATGCTTGGCCATTTGGCCAACCATGTGTTTCCATTCAGTCAGGCTAAAATAAATATCATCAAACCTCCACTTTCAAAATTGCCTTGGATGTTTACAGAGGGATACTTCCTTTCAAACTGTGTCTTCTCGTTCAGACAGAGTTTCGTTCCCATTCTTATACATTTTCTATTGATTGATAATGTATGAACGCCGTACGCTAGGAAATGAAATGATACGGAGTGTTTCTCTAGTAGTCTCTTTGGCTAAACAGTTTGACTCCAACATTAATATCAATATAATACATATCTCAATCTATCTATCGATAACATTTTACAGACCCTACACAACAAATTAACATGGCAGTGCTGAGATGTTCTCTTGCTCAGTACAGTGAACACCCACCCCCAAATAATAAGCATTGAAAGTAGAGATACAGGGAGCTGAATGCAGTTCTGCCTAGGAACTATTTCTGCGTTTAATGCTGGAGGAAGTGATTGTGAAAGAATGACTTGTGCAAAATGGTTGCATCAGCCTTTCCAGCGATGGGTGATGACTGACGAGAGGAGAGATATCGGCCACTGCATTTCAGCTTGCAAAGAAAAGAGTGCAAATACGATCTACCTTCATTTTTGCATACCCTGTCAGCAGCAGCAATAGAAGTGGTTGAAATCCCAGTTTGAAGGGCAATGTCATGTATGCCAGGAAATGCCAAACTCTTCAGAAGCCATGGTTTCCTTAGGGGAGCTGCCACTGAAGAAAAGCTGTGCAAACTGGTATGCTTCACTGGCTGAGTAGTTAGAGGATGTTGGGAAACTGTCAACATAAAGTTTTGTTTGAGGAGCACGAACTGAACTATTTTCTCACTCCAGGACTGTCATCCACCATACCTACCAAAGGGTTTCCAGCTTTAGTTGTACTTGCATGTATGAGGTGACCGCGTGGATCCCAGAGTACACGGTCAGCACACGAGGAGACTGAAACACAGCAGGCAGTACACAAGGTAAGTGTTTACTCCCTGCATATTCAGGATTTGGGGATATTGTTTGTCAGCAGTACTGGAGCTGTTTACACCAGCTTGTGAGCTTTAATAAGTGACTTATTTTCTGGTGTAGCCAATGGAGAAATGTTCTTTGGCACCCGTGGCAGGAAACACAGCCCTTCTGTAAATTAAAATCAGTATTGTTCTAATTACATCCACTGTTTATAGGGTGACGGTAACATCCAATTCCCATCTACTACCAGTGTTGATTTACAGAAAAGGGTGATAGACTTGTTTGGTTGCATATCAGCTTGTTCTGCTTTTGCAGTAAAGAATGTAAATTGCTTACACAGTGTATAAAAGGGTGTGCCAGTAGCCTACATAGCTCTGCTTTTTAGAAGCCCTGAGGCTGGTGAAACTCCATGGGGGGGCCCCAAAATCTCTTCCAGGAAAATTTGCAGTGTCAGAAGCCACAGCCCACTCGAAGGGCTGAGAGAGTAGACACGGTCTGTTCAGGCTTTTGCCTCACGGGCAGCCATACTAGATGGACAGGATAATGCTGCAAAGGTTGTGAGAATTTAGAATCGTAGAATCATTTAGGTTGGAAAAGACCCTTAAGATCACCCAGCCATTAACCTAACACTGCCAAGTCCACCACTAAACCATGTCCCTAAGGACCATGTCTACACATCTTCTAAATACCTCCAGGGATGGTGACTCAACCAATTCCCTGGGTAGTCTGTTCCAGTGCTTGACAGCCCTTTCAGTAAAGAAATTTTTCCAATACCCAATATAAAGCTTTCTGGGTACAACTTGAGGCCATTTCCTCTCGTTCTATTGCTAGTTACTTGGGAGAAGAGACCAACACCCACCTCGCCACAACCTCCTTTCAGGTAGTTGTAGAGAGACATAAGGTCTCCCCTCAACCTCCTTTTCTCCAGGCTAAACCCTGGTTCCCTCAGCCGCTCCTTATAAGACTTGTGCTCTAGACCCTTCATCAGCTTCATGGCCCTTCTTTGGACATGCTCCAGCACCTCAATGTCTTTCACATAGCAAGGGACCCAAAACTGAACACGGTATTCAAGGTGTGGCCTCACCAGTGCCAAATACAGGGGAATGATCACTTCCCTCGTCCTGCTATTTCTGATACAGGCCAGGACGCTGTTGGCCTTCTTGGCCACCTGGGCACACTGCCGGCTCATATTCAGCTGGCTGTTGACCAATACCCCCAGGTCATTTTCTGCCAGGCAGCTCTCCACCCACTCTTCCTCAAGCCTGTAGCATTGCATGGGGTTGTTGTGACCCAAGTTCAGGACAGGGCATGTAGCTGCTTTGAACCTCATACAGCTGGCCTCATCCCATTGATCCAGCCTGTCCAGATCCTTCTGTAGAGCCTTCCTGCCCTCCAGCAGATCAATACTCCTACCCAACTTGGTGTCGTCTGCAAACTTACTGAGGGAGCACTCAATCCCCTCATGCAGATCAGTGATGATCTAACCATCTTCCAATGTTTAGGGTTGAAACATCCAGCTGTAGCTTCATCGCTGAGAGGAGGTGTAAAGTGAGAGACATAAGAGGTGAGAGCCATAGCCAATGCATATATGAAAAGGCAGGATGTTGAGAATTGTCCTTTCTGACTGTTGAGACATGACATGGCTATACCCCAGAGATGAGTAGCACGCCAGGTTTGCAGGACTGAGCAGCTGAAGTAGCAGAGGAAGACTGATGTCACAGGATAAGTCCTACATGAAAAAATTTGAACCTGAACTTCCTGATGAAATTGCATTGGCTTTCAATTGTTTTCAGTTGCTGTTCAAAACTAAAAATTGATACCATCTTCTGCCCTTTCTGTTTCCTATAGCAAAATGTTCAACCAAAACCACATATCAAGAAGTACACACGCCTGGCGAGTGTGGACCATCTAC
>NW_010563080.1:0-1684 GCF_000687285.1 Phaethon lepturus
GCTCTCACAGGGTGCTGGTTCCCGCTTGCGGGCAGCGCTGCTGCCTGCAGCACACAGGGCTTGTCCGAAAGAGCTTCCCTGCCAGAGCAGCACCCGCACCCCACGCCGGCCCTGACCTTTCCTGCACCCAGAAATACAGCTTTTCAAGGCCAGGTCTCTCCGCTGAACAGACACAACACCTTTCCCCCGTGATTTCAGTGGAGCTTGCTGGTGACTGAGGGTCTTTTTCCTAAAACCAGCAACTTCTGCTCGAGGGGAGCGGAGAAACACCCAGGTTTGGGGGTCAGCTTAGTGCCCAGAGCATGTCCCAGCACCTCTGTATCCCGCGTGGTGCCAAGCTTCCCGGCTCCTGGGGAGCCCACCTCCACCTTCCCTCTCTCGCTGCCCCGAGACGCATCTCCCAGCCCCATTGCTTACCTTGACGGTGCAGGGCTGGGGGGGGCTCTCCCTGCGCAGGGGTGCACAAGATGAGGTGCTGCTTGCTCAAAGCAGCAGCATCTTGCAGCAGCCATGGGCTCAGCTGAGCTACAAAGCCTCCCCGGAGGGGCTGGTGTGGTTAACCCAGGGCGTGCTGCACCGGCCCCAGAGCTCACACCAGCTGTAGGCAGTGGGTTATAATCATACTTCCAGGCTATAGAATGTATTTTTGCATTATTTCTTCCCCAATTCTACGCACTCACTGCCCCAGGAGCCTAGGATAAGGTACTTAGACGTTTAGTGCTGTATCTTTCTTGCAGTACTAGATGCCTGCAAAGCAGCAGTGAGCAATAATCCCCATTCCTTGCAGGCTGTTTAGTTCCTGGAGCAGAGGGAAGGGCCCCATTTGTGCTGATCTGCAGGTCCCAGGTGTGAGCCATTGGGGTGGGGGGAACTGATAAATCCTGCTCCCGAGCCTGCCCTGTCATTTCCTCAGGAGAGAGGATGCTTCTGCCTTTACTTGCTCCAGTTGCTGGTATTCCTAGGTCTGCTGAGTATGGGGTTGTCCCCTCTGCACCCCAGGGTCTGGGGAGGGCAGGCATCCTCACATCTGTAGCTTTGCAAAGACAAGGTTTAAGCTGGACCCGCTTGGGGTAGCAAAGCTGGTGGCTCCATGGGCGTCCTCCGAGCACGGCTTGGCGCTCGGGCTGGTTCATGGAGGCAAAGCCCTGCTGCGGGATGGGCGAGCTAAGCCGAGCTCCTGGAGGCTGGGGCTTGACTTGATGGCTGTGCAAGCTGGGCTTTGCAGAAAGCTGCAAGACGGGCGGTTGCGTGGGGCTGTACTGTGTGAAGTTCACCCCCGGCGCTGCCCTGACCGCACACAGCCCCGAGGAAGCCCGTGTGCGCACGGCGCCTGTGGCTGCTCGTTTGTTTTAGGGGCTTTTTTTTTATCTGCATCCCTTGACACCTGGGGCTGCACTGCAAAGAGGGAGGCAAGTGCAGAAACTCAAGAAAAAAGGGTTTAGCGATGAAATCCCTGCTGTTCCCCAGGATGGATGGGCAAGGAAGGAGCTGGGGCACAAATGAGCAACCAGATGCTGTGACCAGAGGGTCTGCAGCCATCCCCGCTCTGGGCAGGGCGGGGGGTATTGCATGAGCATCCGCAGCTTGCGGGTGCGAACAGACACGCAACCAGCCCCGGATGGTGCAGAGGGAAGGGTACCCCCCACCATGGCAACGGGGAGCCAGGCTGGGCTTGCCTCCGGGG
>NW_010563080.1:1820-4806 GCF_000687285.1 Phaethon lepturus
AAGCCGTGTCTGCCGGCGGAACGCTGCTGCTGCTGCCGGAGAGACCCCCGCAGGGGTGGGCAAAGGTCGAGTGGCGAGTGAGGCTGGACACAGGATCCCAGAACCGGATCCTGACCACTGAGAAGAATAAAGCTGCCCAGTTCTCCAGGGGTCCTTTTTCTGGGAGAGCCATTTTCCAGGAGGAAACCCTCTCCCTGAGGATCAGCCGAGTGAGCCCAGCAGACAGTGGGGTCTATAAGGCAGAGTTTGAGGAGACGTCGGGTGTTGTTACCGCCCCGTGCTTCCACGTGTCGGTGTGGGGTGAGTGGCTGGGTCCCCATCATCCCGTCAACCTGTCCCCTCGCCCCATCCCGTCTCACCGGCTCTGTCCCCACAGAGCCCGTCCGCCAGCCGCGCCTGGAGGCACGCATCCTGCACCGGGAGCAGGGCTGGTGCAACCTCTCGCTGGTCTGCATCGTGCCCTGTGCCGGCAACGTCTCCTACAGCTGGTCCTGCGGCGGGGGTCCCCTGGGAGCCCTGGAGCACCAGCCCCAGCTGCACCTGCAGGTCCATGGGGACGCCGACCCCACCGTCTGCTGCTGCAACGTGAGCAACCCGGTGAGCTGGGGCACGGCCAGCGCCGACATCACGGTAGCCTGCCGCGCTGTGGCCCCAGGTAATTAGTCCTCAGCTCCGGAGCAGCAGGATTTAGGGGGTGCAGAAGCCGCACCGCTTCTAGCCCTCTCTTGGGGCCCTTAGTTGCCCTGCCTGGGCCAGTGATACTGCGGAGGACGTCACACTGATGCCAAAATATTCCCAGCTTCTACTCCTGGGAAAGGAAACGTGACAGCCGAGCATGGGTGACGTAGCCGGGGCTGAGGTTTCCTGGCCAGGTCTGTCCTCTGCAGGCTGTGATGGAGAGCGTTCAGACACGGCTCGAGGTTCTGCCCCGCACTGAAGGTCTCCCCATCTCCTCTCCTTCCTCCCCAGGGCTTTTCAGCGTCGTTCCATGGTGGGCAGTGGCCGTGTCCCTGGGGCTGGCACTGGCCACCTGCGTAGCCTTCGTTGTCACTTGCTACTGGTGCAGGAAGCGAGGAAAGGAACCCCCGGGAGGTTTGTCCCCGGGGTTGGCGCGGTAGCTTGGGGGAGAGGCAGCCGTGGGGTTTCGACTGTGCAGCCCCCTCCTCCTGTCACGCTCCTAAAGCTCCTGTGCTGACCCTGGCCTCCTGGGGCGGATGCGGGATAAGTCACCGGGCACGGTCCCCCCCGCGCCGGGCGCTGCTCAGGGCATGAAGCCTTTGCCCATCCCTGCTGAGGCCGCGTGGTCCAGGTTGATGAGGTAGATGAAGCACCCCAGCAGCCCAAGCGTTGGTGCCCAAACCTGGAGGCCTCGTCCCATGGGGTCGAGAGGACTTTTTGGGCTTGGATATTCATTTTTTTCTGGGTTGGAGCATCCGTCCCCAGCCCCTGCCAGGAGCCAACAAAGGAGAACCTCCCAGTTACCAAGGGACCTCTTTCTTCCCTCTGCTTTGCTTTGCTTGAGGGCTGAACCCCCTCAGTCTGGGGGCTCTAACACGTCCGCCGTCTCACACTGACCCTTCAAACTCCCCCAGGACCCATCGAGCAGACTCTGACCGTCTACGAGGAGGTGGGCAAAGCCCAAACCAGCCAAGACCCCGTGAGTGCTGGGGCTGTCCCCTCCCCGCACTGCCCAGAGGGACGGGACCTCTGGAAACGTCCGTCACCCCGCGTTGCCTCCTTTAACCAGTATGGCCTTGCTTTCTCCCCCAGAGTGGGACCGGTGAGGCCACCGTGGGAGGAAACACCATCTACGCCGTCGTCTGCACCAAAACGCAGGTAGGCTCAGTCCTGAGCCGGCGGGGAGGGGACTGGAGCTGCCCCGTGGGCTTGGCTGTGCAGCCCCCGGGCCGGACGCCTCCATTGCAGCCACCAAGACCACCCCTTTTGCCCAAAACTCCTTTTTCTTCGCCCACCTCGACCGTTTCTCCCTGGCAGGGAGCCAGCCGCCCTCAGGAACCCGAAAGCTGCACCATCTACTCCACGATTCAGCCCGCCAGGAAGGTGAGGTTGCCCCGCCGTGACCTCGGCCCCTCTGCAGCGGCACAGAAACCCGGGTCCCCTCGATGAGTCAACCGGGCGCTGGGTTCACCACCCGGCGCGCGCGTTGCCTAACGGCGGGTTCTCGCTCTGCTCCGCAGTCCCCTTCCCTCAAGAGGAAAAGGCTGGACCCAGCTTTGGTTTCCACCGCCTATGTAGAGGTAACCGGGCCAGTGGGGAGATGAGCCCGGGGTATCCCCAAAGCTCGTTGGATTTTGGGGACCACGGTGTGCTAAGCCCTACCCGTTTCCTTGCAGACTACAGGGGGTTCCAGACGCTGGCGTACCCCGCTGCAGACCCCAGCCCCGGCTCCTGCTGGCCACCACCCCTCCTAATGCCCCGGCAAGACCTTCCCTACAGGCTTCTTCTCCCGGAGCACCCAGAGACCTCCAGCACCCACCAGCACCCTGCCCGGCAAAGCCGGGGGCTCGCTCGGCTTGGAATTGGTCAGACATGGGTGTTTGCAAGGATGCCGCAAAACTCCAGCTGCGCCTCGGCGGTTTTCTTGTGAGGGAAGGAGGAAAGCCGTGGTGATGGACGCTTGTCTTCGGAGGAGATGGGTGGGAAATCGGGCAGGCGGGGTCGTGGGGGAAGAGGGTACGTGTGATGTGCCTGTGTGATGGTTTTGTGGGTGTTTTAGGTCGATACACCTCGGAAATTTGTTTTTAGGTGTGAATCTGAGCTGAACTGCATGAGGCAATCGTGGTGCTTGTTTAATTATCTTAATTGGCTATTTATAGCCTGAGATGTACCTTGGGTGCAGGGAGCGAGTGGGAACTGCCTTGTTTGTGGCTCGGGAACCTCTGAAGCGAACGGGGTCTCGTGTGGAGATGCACTTTGCAAAGCTTCGACCGTGTGTGTCGGGTATGGGGGAGGTGACCATGGGCAT
>NW_010563081.1:0-40051 GCF_000687285.1 Phaethon lepturus
CCACCATGGAGCTGCGGCGTCCCGACAGTCCAATTCTTCAAGTCCGGTGGGAGAATGTTCCTCTTGATGTTTCTCCATGTTCTCTGTGATGTTTTCCCAGATGTTTTCCTGCCAATATTTCTCCCAGATGTTCTGCTCTTTTATAGGGTTGTCTTCATAGTCCTTCCGAGAATCACTTAGCACATTCTACAAGCTGCTTTTCTTAACCACACCCCCCACCTGGCAGTGGTACGCATGCCCAATACCATCAGGGATCTCCGGGTCCCTTTGTGTTCCAGGCCCCAGGTCTGGGTGCATGCACGGGGGGTAGGTTAAATTTCTTAGGATCAGTTCCACATTCAGTTTCATATGAAGACAGGAAACTTTTAGTCAAGACAAATGTCCTGACAGGAAGGCTTTAGTCTTGAGGTCTGCTCCGTTGTTACGGCAGTGGTGTCAGTTGGTGGTTTAATGTTCCAGCAATGTTGAGACAAACATCCAACACACTCTTTTACAGATAGTTACTCCTTAAACAGAAAGGATCCTTCTGCTGCCCAATGGTAGCTGTAGGCAGTTGTTGTTATTAAGGAACTGTGCTAAATACTGTGTAAGTATACTGTTAAAGACAATCCCCATCTCAAAAAGCTGATAATCAAAATAACCAAAGTTGGTAAAGTCTCAAAGAAACATCACAGTGTCTACAGCTTATAGAACAGAGATTGGGATGTACAGAGAAACTCTATGGCTTTCCCACAAAGGATATCCAGATCAGGTAGGAATTAATCAGAGTTTGCGCTTCTCGCTTTAGTGCCTCTGTGGAAGTTCAGTGTTGCTACAAGGGCCACTCCCTTAACAGCAAACATAACAGTCATCTTCTTGGTGTGTTTTGTCCATCCATACTTCCTGTTGTGCTGGAGATGGTCAGGTTACTCTTTCAGTGGACATCAAAACAAATATACTGATTTTATTTTTCAAAGTCTTGTCATAATTTAACTTTTAAGTGGGAAAAATGCATGTTTTCATAGCATCCAGCTTCCCATCCCAGGGTCAGCACTGAGCCCAGTCTTAATACTGGGTTTCTCAGTATATTTTAAGGGTTCCCAGTAAATAGCGGATATCATTAAAACAAATCAATTTACAATAAGAACTGCACAGTTGTTCTATTTGTACACAAAGTTTGTGTTAGTTGTTGGCAAGGTGAGATGAGGGAAACAAGGGGTCACAGCTCCTCAGGCTATGCTTGGAGATTATAAGTCAAAGTCCATGATCGCTACAATTTTTGTCCTGCTTGTGATGTTACTTAGCTCAGCACATCCACTTTAGGAAGCAGAACTCTTGAAATATCTGATGGTGAGGTGGGGTATAGCATTTTCTGCTTGACAGAAGACTGATCTAGCAAACGTAACAAAAAGCTAAAGACAAACACATTTGAGTTTTCCTCTTCAAGATTTTTGTTTTGGTCAGTCAATCCAAGGCTGTTCCTGAGAATGCTTGTTTGCAAAGTGGGTTGTGTGAGTGTAGATGGTGAGGAAATCCATGGTTCCTTGATAGGGAAAATACCCCCAATGCCTATAAAAGAGGGAAGAATAACTAAAGGAAATATTCTAAAAATGTTGGGGGCTTATTGAATTGCACCTCGTTGCCTAATTTTTCTGTACAAGAGTAATCTGGTAGATCTCTCCCAAGCTTTTAAAGAGGTCCTGTTCCTCTCAGAGCTTCAAGGTCTAAATGCTGAAACCACCACAGGAACTTAGTGTTACAGAATATACTCTCTGTGTTTGTATTCGTCCAGTCAGTTTGGGTTAAATACATAGGGTCTCTATAGCATGCTAAAGGACACAGGCATTTAAGTAATGAAGTCTAAGCACATACGAGAAGAGTAGTCTAGCAACTCTGTTGCACCTGAACAAGGGGTCTCTTGGGCTTTCTTGCAGTAGATGTTCTAATTTTTGTAAGCGGAAAAATACTGTACTTAGCTGGGAGGAAGAGACCTAGATTTAGTCTGTACAGATATCTGCATGATAGATACTGTGTGTGATATATTTACTGAAAATAAGACTGTTGTCAGGATGAATGCTCTTACACAAGGATGTGGAGTGACTTAGTTCAGTCAGTATTTTGTGTTTTAGAAAATTTCCAATGAAAGAACTGAGAAAACCTTTCACCTCTGTAGTCTGCAGCTGAACACTGGAGTGCAAACCCCCTCAGGCACAGGATTTAGTTGAACCTGGACCTGTCTCATCCTGGGTGAATGCACTGACTAATTCCTGACTTAAAAAAAAAATAAATATCTGCTTATGTGTGTGCAGCACTTGGTCTGGCGGTTGTGCAGTGAGCAGGCATGCTAAAACAGCCTATGCAGAGAAAGGCCGAATCAGGTGTGAGGTAAGTTCTGATATACTCAGCATCATGAATAGAAGGAAACCTGAGACATATGGCCTTTTTTGGAACTTCAAGGGTTAGCTGGCAGCCAAACAGTGTGTTTGGGGATCTTCCTTCTGGACACCCTTTGGGGACTAAGTAGAGCAACTGCATGGCTATGTCCCATCATCCAGTTAACTCAAGCAAATTAAAAACGAATTGCCCTTGAGAGTCATTGTTCATGCTATTCGTCTTGGAATTCCAAGGACCTCTACTGGGAATGCCAACACTGCTAAATACAAGAGGTCAGCGATCGATCAAAGCCAAATAGTACAGATGGGCTCACATCAAATCTGCCAAACAGATCTGTCTTAGAGGGCACTAAACAGAGTGGTCCAAAACAGAGCCATGGAGTGACATAATTAATTAAGCAATCTGGAGAATCAGGGTCCAATGCTCAAACTTCTTTCCCTTGTTCTCTTTACCTAAGGGGTGGGGATGAACCCTTAGGGAAACTCACTTGGAAACGTTCGTGGTCATGTAAACCAGCAGTCACAGAAATGTATGTGCTAATGAACTCTTGGCTTCAGGAACAGGGTGGCTTCGTGCAAACTGCCTTTCAGAAATGGTCACCTGAGTGTCTCAACAGGCGAACTATGTCCAGCAACTGTTTGGGAGTCTGAGAGTTAGACTGGGATAAACTGATTTCAGGAATGTTTTGGCATTTTTGTAATATTGATGATTGTATTACAGTGCCTAGACTGTTTCTGGGACAAACTTTTATAGTCACAGCCTTGCTGACTAATGTGGAGTCTATGCAATTGCATTGTGTCCCCAGTCCTGGACCCTGACTGGGTCTTACCTCCACAGTAGGAGACCAGTTTGCTTTTCTTGCTCTTGTGCATCCTTGAGAGCATCAAGATTTCCTTCCAAAAGTACACTAGAGAAAACACCGTGTCTGTCGCTGTGGTTGTCCAGAGGACTGGGTTGGGGAGCTCTGTGGAGCACCTCCTTGCGAAGTGCAGAGCCAACATAAGAAGAACTTGGACAGGAGGACTTTGCCGTCTAAGTTTCTTCAGCTTTGCTGTGCACTAGGACAAAACACATAAAAAACTTAAAACCTGGTGCTTAAAACCTGGGTTTAAATAATGCTTCTACATATTTTGTACAGAAAGTATATGGTAAAATAGGGAAAAGAAGCCAGAAACTCCATTTTTTTTTCACATTAGTACCTAAACCCTGAACTATGTCTTTCAGATAGTGTTAATTCTTCCTGTATTTCCCTTCACAGTGCAGGTTTGTTAGAGCTATAGCAGAGTTATACATACAATGTGGGGGGCAAAAGATGCCCTCCAAGGCCATCTGCAAACTGCTTAAACTAAATAAGGTTAATCCATTTATAAAAAAGTGAAATGGAAACATAATTTTAATGTGCTCCATGA
Source organism: Phaethon lepturus (assembly GCF_000687285.1). Taxonomy (NCBI): domain Eukaryota; kingdom Metazoa; phylum Chordata; class Aves; order Phaethontiformes; family Phaethontidae; genus Phaethon; species Phaethon lepturus. The sequence goes on from NW_010563081.1 coordinate 3,783, forward strand.
TATGAAGCAAGTGAACTTGGAACTTGAGCTTTGCTGTTACCTAGAAGAAATAAATTCAGCAAAAACTCAAATCCTATTTCCATATATATTGCTGGTCTTATCAGTGTTTTGTCTAAAATGTTAAAGTTATCTTAATTATCTGAACTACAATCAAAAATAAAAGTCAGCACTGTGCTCCATCTTATTAAAATTCAGGGTTGGGATAATGTTACTTTGGAAAAACCTCATGTGTGTGCCATAAATTAAACTTCGAAGATTCAAATAAATTACTTTCCCAGCCAAATTATTTTCTCATGTGCAAAACAGGGGCACTGGAAAACTTTCCCTATAATGGGTACATTTGGAGCTGATTTCTGAAAAGCAGTAATTAATATAAATGAATATACATAGCTTTTTCTAAAATATTATCTACGAATGGATGCATGTGGTTTGCATACGCAAAAAGCATTCTTAGCTTCCACCAATTGATTTTGAACACTTCCTTTGGCTGCACAAACACCTATTGCAGTAAAATGTGAACTTGCAAGGTTAATAAGTACACTGAATCAAACTGTTTCTGTCATTCCCCGTGGTGAGGTGGCAAATCTTATAAAACTTCTGCTAACATATCTTCGCATTCCTAAGAATTTTGATTTTTGCCTGTGCTAGTTTTTCAAGTGTGGAAAGTAGGCATATGCCTGGTGATATACCTGCTCGCAATTTACACATTGCTTTTATCTCTGTATCAATAGTGTATGTTCGTATTTATGAATTTGCATGGCAAGCAAGGTCCCATGTCCTAGATTATATATCTATGCAAAAGATGAGAGATGGTCCTTGTGCTTAAGCTTTTCAACCATAAATAGACAAAGGATGAGAGAAAGGAAATATCTGTATTTTCTCTCTGTAGAGAGAGACTTCTGCCTGTAGCAGAGACAGGAATCAAGCTCAGATCATGAATCCAGTCCTTCACCCCAGGACTATGCTTCCACCCTCTCTCTATGCATGAGTCTCATTTCCATATTTCATCACATTAATGATTGTTTCCCACAGTTGCATCCTGATTATCCCGCCAGTTAAAGAGAAAATCCAGGCTTATATCATCTGCAAAGAAATTAAAACGCCTACGCTCTTGACAATAGATTGTTGTAGTTATATTACTGCTCTGATATCCAGCTGCACCTGGTTCAAATAAAACCCTATTTAAATTGAATGACAATATTTTCTTAAGACCTGTGAGACTATTACTGGGGACTTTAAATGAGTCAATCCAGTTTCTTCTATAATTCTATAACAGCAAACTGCTTTCCAAAGGTTTTCTGTCGTTTTTCACTCATTTAGAAGGGCAAAGCTGCAGGAAGAATAAGTTACAGATGAACATTAATAAGGGTGAAGCAGCAGGACTATGTAAATTATGAAGGAGGTGCTTTTTGCTGAGTTACAGATTGATTCCTTTCGTAATCAAATTCCATTTTCAGTACAGCTTCTTTTTAAAATGAGATAGGCCGAGAAGAGATAAGCATCTGGTGAAATACAGTACCCACTGTTTCAGATTCTTCTTAGGTGGTTGTCTAGAATGACATGACTCAGATTAAAAAAGGAAGAAAATAATAGAAAAAAATAGGTCAGAGGTTCTCAGCACCAATTAATTTAGCATTAAAAAAAATAGAAATTGTTAAACTTCATGGAAAATTGAAACAGTTAAGAAATGTGCATAAAATACCATCCTATAAAGATAATAGGAACAATAGTGTTTTGCATTTTTCTTTGAATCTCTTTATGCCATAGTTCCAAATGGGACCTTACAGACATCAGATACATAAAACTCTAGAGTTCTCATGGAACTGACAGGCTATTTCAATTAATACCTGTTTAAGAATGTAATTTTTTTTCTCATTGTTTGTTTTTCACCAGTTAAAAAACATTACATCATTCTGCAGTTACTGTTACCCATTTCCTTTACTGAGGGTCATGTGTGCACCTCTCATATATGGTATTATTCTCCACCACTGAAATGCAGCCACCTCCAGGGCAATCCATTCTTTGTTGATGCTTATAAGTGGAGGGACCAGCTTCCTGGTGTGGTTCCAGAAATTTAGACCAGAAGATTTTCAGGATGCTTTTTTGTCCCAGAAGTTTTTTGCAAGTGGGATTTTTCATCTGCCTCTCATATGGGTGGGAATGTAATACTAGTACCTCAAGGACTGAGCTGATATGTCAAATTACTTCACTGAAAAGGACTCATTCTCCTCCTCATGACCCAATGCAAGTGTGTTTTTCTTGTCATTTTATTAGAGAGAAGGGCACTCTCTAGAAAAAAAGCATTTTTTTTCAGACCGACTCTTTTCCTGCCTACCTTAGGGTTAGATGCCTGCTGTGAAACTTGAGTTCAAGAGAAGGGTCATTGATTCAAACTTTTCTCTACAGGCAACCATGCCAGTTCCCTATAGTGTCCACGGGAAGAAGTAGTCTTGATGCTTACGTTCCATTCCTCTTACAGATGGCACACTTTAATCAACGGCTCTGGGTAAAGGAAAGCAGGAAGTTCTCATTTCTTTCTTGAGCTTATGTGCTATAGGGGATGCTACATTTTGCTTTTATTGTAGGTGGCCTAAATAGGATCTTGGGCCTAACTGTGACACCTGAATGGAGATGAGTATTATTACTATACTCCAGCAGAAGTATAGAAACCTCCACAGGGGGAGGTCCTTATAGCAAAGGACAGAGCAACTCAGATTTCCTCTCTAAGATTAAGTAAACCTATTCTCTCTGCCTTTTTTACTATTTACTAATCAGAATGTCATGGGCAACTCCATGCTTTTAGGGAGTCTTTCCAGATTTTTTTGAGCAAGCTTCATTAACACCTGCCCCTCCTCCTCCTCCTTCTTTCTTCTACCAGTGAACAGTGTCAAGATGTCAAGGCAGAATCAGTTGTCCTCGAACAGCCAAACTTTACTGGGTCCATATATAACCATCCAAAACTAAGCATTGGCATGTAGCTCCCATTAACAAGACCTCAACAATGTGTATCACAGAACTGCAGACTCCCTTAGGTTGGAAGGAACCTCTTGCAACCACCTAGTCCAATATGCCTGCTCAAGAAGGGTCATCTAGAGCAGGTTGACCAGGACAGTGTCCTGATTAGGTGACAGGAGTTGTAGGAACCTGAAGAAGACGTACTTCAGAATTTCATGTAGATTCAACTCCTTAAAGTCCAAAGTGTTCACAAGTTCTTTGCTTTTGTCTTGTTTAAATCTTTATCCCATTATTTGCTTGACTCAGGTAATGTTTTCACCTACTTTACTGGCTAAATGGAGAGTGAGGTTGTCGCTGGATTACACTGGAAGTTCAGATTTTGCCAAGGGGAGGCAGAAGTAAGAGATCCCTATATGACCTTGATGTGGCTTTTTTTTTTTTTCCTCTAAGGTGTAAGAGACCAGGAGGGAGTGGGCAGAGCTGCTGTTTCCAGCCCAGCCTTAGGACTCACCTGAAATGTGACGGAGCTTCAGCAGCCTGTGGGCACCAATGGCTTGTAATGGGAAGTGGATGGGGACAGGCATTACAAACTGGGGAGAGAGGGGAAGAAAAGAAAGGAGGGATTCCTCTGATAAAATAGGTATCTCTGTTCAAGCCAGTCACTCAAGGCTTCCATTACAGCCTGTGGAGAAAAATGGGAAGAACAATTTTTTTTTTGTCCTCATCCTCAAGGATTCTCATTTCTCTCCTTTCTGCCTCAGGGACTCGCTGACAGGTTATATGCCCTACTTCCACAGTGATACTTCCTCCATTGCTTAGGCTGGAAATTAATCTTTTCATTCATTACTCCAGGAATATTTACCAGCACTGAATTTGCACTTAAACCAGGAAAGAACAAAATGGCTATGAAAACAGGATTTGGGTAGAATGGTCTATTTGCAGTCCTCTTCTTTTTAGTTGGTGGACTGCCTTCTCTTTGTTTAGTTAACCAACTTTAAATAAATGAAAAAAGAGAGAAGCCTAGCCTGGGCCAGATTTACTGCTACAGTAAACTGAGGTAAATTAATTGGATTTTCTTGGCTTTTTTTTTTCCATACTGATACATGAGTAGATAAAAGCTAATTTTCAAATGTGGGTTCCATGAAAATATACACTTATGCAACTTCCATACATTGGGTAGTTTTTGTTCCCTCTTTTAGCTGCTCCACTATCATAATAATAGGCTATAGCCACATCTATGCTAGTAAATTAAATAATGCCAGGGTATGCTCCTGTGCCCTGGAACTCGGTCATCTCTACTGTTGTGAGAATTGTCCCTGGCATGGTTTTGGATGGAGACATCCAGAGTTCTGTCAAATGCTTCCCAAGCCAAGTGGGGAAGCTATCAGCCATGATTCCCAACAGGCAGTTTGAATATGGACATGCTGCACTGGAAGCTGGAAGAGTTTAAAAGCATGGACAAAAGCTATGCTGTGCCATTTGGCTTCACCGTCAGGAAACAATTCTGTAATATTTCGTTCACTAGCACAGATACAGCCTGCGAGTGCTACCAGGTAGTGGAGAACAACCATTAACTTGCATGGTAAAGAGCTAGGCTTTTGGTGCTGAAAGTCATGATGTCAAATCACTTACCTACAAGTCTTTATTATCATGACATAGGGTTAATATCGATCTATCTATCCAGGTAGAAATATGCACAAAATATCTGCCCCAAATACACACTTTTCTATCCTCTGAATGTATAAAATCTACTCTACATTATCTGTTTTTATGTGGTGTAAATGAGCACTAAATTTGGCACATAATGGGCTTCTTAGATTTATGGATCATGAGCAGATTTTAAAATACATCTACTGCTTCTCGCACATGCAAGGTCTTACACGCAGTAGCACGTGTGCTGCAGCAAGGATCTGCATGTGTATAATGGACAAGTCTGGCATTTCTGAATGCCCGTCAACCTGGTACAAATGTACTAAGTCATAAGCTTTCACCTGACAAATTTTCTAGTCTATAAAAGCAAGATGTAGAGAATACACTAATGCTATCCCTGAAATTACACATCAAATTCTCTTCCTTAATCCTACTTTTCTACCTAAAAGTTTCAGAAAATTGCCCAGGCAAAATGGTAGTGACTGACCAGTAACAGCATCGAGTATTTGCTAGCTGAAGAGGTAAACAGGCACTTTCCTGTAGGTTAACAAGGACCCAATTACATGCAGATTTGCCAATGTGGACTGGAATTAGCTTAAAAAAAAACTTTGGGATTGACACTGGTCTTTAATGCAGTCTAAAAAAGTAATGATATTAGCCTGGTAATTTATTCAGACTGAGTGACATAGAAGACACTGAACTTCATCTCACAGATTTTAATGTCGCATCCTATTTCAGAACAGCATCAGACTTCAGAAGTGACAGTGACACGGGGATGTCTGGAATACAGTATAAACCAGCTAAGTGTTTTTCTACCAGTGAAGGCTCTCATCACCCATTAAAAAAATTCATCAGTATTTAAGGACTCCCTCTCTGCCCTTTGCCTCCCAAGACAGAGAGGCTAAATTAATTTACAAAAATGCTGAAGTCCTAAAAATTAATGATATCATTACTATTCAATTGCAGTATGCTGCTGGACAGAGAATCATGTAATGAATAAAATTCCTTTATCCCATCCTGATCCAGCCTAATGCTTTAAATACCTGACTAGTGCTTCTCACTTCAGTGCAAGTAAACATGGCCTGTATTCCAAAGGAGCACCTAAATCTGTGTGAGAAATTCGTATTGAGATAACTGCTTGTAAGGTAAAATCAGTCACGTTCTTAACTGCTTACCTGGGCCTTAAAATTAAAACATGTTCTTAAATGCTTTGATGTGGTGAAGTTGTCCTGGCCCTGAGGGCACTACGAGTCCTTACTGTCCCTGCCCACCTCCCCTGAGCACCATGCCCATAGCCAAGGACCCCATTTCAGACCAGCCCAGGGCCATCAGATGCTGCAGGATGCTGGTCTGTAGCCCTACCACAGCCCTGTCCTGCCTGGCCCCTAACCATGGGCTGATGTCCTGACCTGTCCTCATCCCAGCCCCATCTCCATGGCCCTGTTAAGGACAGGAGAGATGAAAACTTTCAGTAGAACTTCTTTCACAGTGACTCTAAAAATTGCCAGCTGTATAATCCATTCATATGAGAACTGCATACTTCTTCTCAATTTTTAATATTATGTATTTGAAGTAGGTTTTTTTAAAGGCTAGACCAAGTGATTTACACCTCTTTGTAATTAGATGTAGCAATAGAATAATGTTTCACATTATACTGGAATGTTCTTTTAAACTTTGTCATGTAATCTTAAAAAACTTAATAGATATGGTGATTGGTATCTTAATTCAATTGTTACTTGACTTGTGGGCTACTTTTTGATTTGCTCGAATAAATGGCTAAATTGTCTGGGATATAATTGTCTTCTGTCAGGGCTTTCTGTGAATGTATTTTAATTTCTAAGTGGTTCAGTTCCTGTCATGTCTATTCAAGCACTTTTTTCTCTTTGTAGTAGCATTAATGCCAATAATGCTAACTGGATAATGCTGCCAAATAAATCATAGAATCATAGAATCATAGACTAGTTTGGGTTGGAAGAGACCTTTAAAGGCCATCTAGTCCAGCCCCCCTGCCATGAGCAGGGACATCTTCAGCTAGACCAGCGTGCTCGGAGCCCAGTCCAACCTGACCTGGAATAGTTCCAGAGATGGGGCGTCTCCCCAGACCCTTTCAACATGTATATTGTAATTTTCAGAGCTCTTCCTGTACTTTCAGTCTCATAAGTCCCCATTTTAAAAAGGTAATAAGTATCATTATCCATATTTTTCAGATAGAAAACTGGGCACAGAAGTGAAATGCTACATTTTGTCATTCCATTTCTAGCTGGCTCCAGGCAGATGCTTGTGAATATTGACATGTGCCTGCAATTTCTCTGCTGCTCTCCTGTACACTGAAAACATGGCTGAGCTCCTGAAGACTATCACCATCAGGCTTTGGTGCTCTGGCTATGTTTATTCTAGTAAATTATATGTGTGTGAGACCACTCTCTATCTGTGAGACCAACCAGCATAGAATGATCAATATCTATGTGAATAGATATTTTGGCCTCCAAACTGGGAGCAACCTGTCTATAGGGTCGAGAACGGTCTCTGGTTTATGCTACCACCGGTGCCAGAGAAATGTCATGGACAACACTGGTTTCCCTTTGCCAAAATGTATGCCATGGACCATTCTAACAAGATCGATAATCATATTCCATTCTCATGGAATCGTCAGCTCTGAAAGCTGTCTCTAGCAAAGATCCTATAGATATGTGACACGCAGGTTTAATATTGAGAGGTTCACCATTTTTGGCATAGACACCAGGCAAGACGTTCAGCTTTTTCTCCATGTTTGGGTGGTCACTGTTCAGAAAGTCTTGGTAAAAGCAGTTTTCTGTGTGCTCCAATACCTACACATCTCAGTAAAAACTATGATAATGTCTGTGCCGTGTAATTTTTGTATTGATGGGACTAGCACATGTGGTTTTGAGGAACTGTCTTCTCTTGAGGAACTTCTCTTCCCTATTCTGTGAACAGGGAAAGGACTGAAGGGACTGTAGCTGCTTACTGCTCCCCAGATTTCACTTGACAAATTATGGTGGCACTGTATTATAAATAAGAGGACCAGACTGTGGCCTTTTAGAAAAGAATTATTGGTTGTGGGTCAGGGCTACTGGGGCATGGAATGAAAGTGTGGCCTTGGGGATAAGGTGCTGTCAGATGTAGGGTACCTCAGGCTATGGGGACTGGCGTATAGGAACATGTTGGAGGAAAGGCTAAGTACACCTGCAGATTTGCTCTTGGTATTTCTCACCAGATGTTTTTAGTCTCTCCCAGAGGATAATCTGAGGGGCTGACAATGTGGACAGTCTGGGAATTTAGCTTCAAAGGCACAGCCAAACATGCCCACCAAAGCACTGGAAATACAATGGAGTGTGTAACAATCCCACCCTATGTCTGAGGGAAGAATCTTGCCCTTGTGCTATTGACAAAGGGAGAAGAGAGATGGAGCGGTTTGTTTCCTGAATTTAAAAGTAGAAAGGATTATTTATATATGATTTTTTTTCAGTTGATCAGGTAACTTTTTTTGCTTATCTTTACTTCTATTTGACTTGGCTGTCTGTGAATGTAAACACTTTTGTCACAGGGATCTGGAATGATGTCCCGCTGTAATACATACAAAGATAATGAGATCCCTTGTGCTGAAAGCAATAAATCAGAGTAGGTTTGGTTTGCCAAGCTGCAGATCTGACTGTATTTGTGCGTGTTATAATGACTCGCCTCCACCAAAGGCATCTGACCAAAAGGCTACTCTTGAAATACTTTATTTAACAGCGTATTGGACCTCACTGGAATAGAGTCAACTTTCTTCGTAGCAGCTTGGATGGTGCTGTGTTTCATATTTGTGACCAAAACAATACTGATAACATACTAATATCTAAATATTGCTGAACAGTGCACAGCATCAAGGCAGCCTTTGTTTCTCACTCTGCCCCACCAGTGAATACATTAGGGGTTGTGCAATAGGCTTGTAGTGGACACAACCAGGCAGATGACCTGAACTAAACAAAGAGATAGTCCATACCATATAACATCACGCTCAGCAATAAAGACGGAAAACAGGGAGTTTTAGGAAGGTTAGCTTTTTTTTGCTCAGGAGTTGGCTGGGCATCAGCCTACCCATGAGAGTTAGTATGTGATTAACTTTACATCACTTGTTTTGTTTTGTTTTTTCTTCTTTCTCTCTTCTTCCACATAACTTCCACTTACTAATCATTCTTTTAATCTCAACCCCCAGGTTTTCCTGCTTTTACTCTTCCTTTCCTCTTCCCCCAACCCACTGGGGGTGAAGAAGGGACGTGAGCAAGCGGCTGTGTGGTGCTTAGCTGCCTTCCAGGGTTAACACACAACAAGCAATTAAACAATACATTTCAGAAAACAAAATTGCAGAAAACAAAATTGCAAAACAGAGTGCACACTTGCTCTATCTAATCTTGTGCTTTGCTGTGAGCTCAACAAGATAAAGCTGCTTCTTGAGGTACAGAAATTAACTTGCATTCTTCTCTGGGGACAGGGAGGTATGTCTACATTGGAGACTCTGAACAAGCTGGCTTAGGAAGTAGAGCAATTTAATGATGGTAGGATGGAATTTCTCAGCAGGACTAATTAGTTCAAGCAAAACACAGTTTCTGTGCAGTGTTTCTAGCATCCTGATACTGTGTTGTTAGTTCTATAAACATCTTTTTCACTGCATCTTGCCTGGCCTTCAGGCAGCTTGGTTTTCTAATATCTTCACTCTCCCTATATGCCTAGAGCCCAGTTTCCATAATACACTCATTTCTTTGTGTCAAGGCCTGGTTATGATCTCTTCTTTCTGCCTCTGACTTTTTTTCTTCTCCCATTAATTTCCAGGCAGGTAATTCAAGAAATGTCCCAGTGACAGTGGCGTTGCTATTAGAAGCTGCTCGGTCTTTACAGCATGTAAGCCGTGCTCTGCCTAACATAGCTTGTTGTGGGGTGAGAAAAGTGAATTATTCTGCTCTCTTTTTGAGAGTCTGACACACCATCATAGAAGTCCACTGCTGAAATTCCTATCTTGTAGAAGCCTATCTCACTGAAAACTGCCTACATGTATTGGAAGAAACTGAAACCTTGATGATAACTTAAAAACAAAGGCAAGGCCCATCTCCCACTCCTTGTTACCAGAAGGGCGCAAGTAGGAACGCAGCGTCTTTTTACTCTTGTACCCAGAACTAAGCTGTGGATATTTTGATCACGGAATTAACTTCATTTAATCTTAGGCATCTAAATGACAGACAACTAATCTAACTAATCTATCTTTAGATGTCTTATAGTTAGATGAGATGAATCTCAATGTAAAGGAGATTTACTGTTCAATTTCAGTGCTTTGTCGCACCACGAACACCATGACACTTTCTAGCTGTGGAGGGATTTTATCTCCAGGTATATACAGCAGTATTGAAGTCTCAGTCATTCTCATGTGGAGCCAGTAATAGTGATGTGCAGATTTTAGAGAGAATCAGTCAAGGCTGATATGCCTTCAACCCTTGAATCATTGAATTTGTCTTTGTATGACTCAACTGCCAATTTGTAAATTCCTTATTTAGGCACTTTAGTAAAAGCAACCCAATTTATTGATCCCATCTGTTTAAAATCAATTATTTCTGTGCTGAATAACAGGTTTGTTAATTACCATTATTAAGTAATGTCCCTTCTGGAAGCTGGGACTTTAAGTACTTGGAAGTTGCTGACCTCATATGCCATAACTGTTCTACACGCTCTTGCACATACACAGAAATGCACACATACACTTGCTTCTTCCTTTTATTATTTTCATTTAGAGAAAAACAAATCACCCCAGGACTGAGGCTGAACATTTGATTCCTTTGATTATTACAGCATGCTCAGCCATATAATCAAACACTGTAAAGGCATTCATTAATTATCCAGGTTGCTCCAACTGAGTTTTAAAGATATATTTTTTAATCAGTCCCTGTGCTTTGATACTGTGTCCTGCATGCAAATATTTTATGCAGTGCTGAAAGCCCCTTTACTCTGTAAAAGAACTCTGCAAAGGTGCTTGCCAAAGACTGATTGTTTTCAGGTAAACAGCATATAGGTCCGCTAATGGGTGGTGCAAGAGACCCAAAATGTGAGAGTTTATTTGACACCAACTTCTTAACTTTGCAAGGTGACTAGGAGTAGCCTTCATGGTCTATGAACACTACTAGAATACATTTCATAAAATCTTCCAGCACACACATAAAATAATCAGATTTATTGCCTGTGGGCATGCCTGTTTCCATGAGTGAAAAGTCTGAATGATTGCTCAGATCTAGATATCGACCACCTCCTATGATCTCTGAAAGATTCCTTCATGGATTAGTCTGTGGTGCTTGTTGCAAGAGCTGACTGCTTCGTGTCTATGAATTAAAGAGAAAAGTAAGGTACTTTCAAATGGTTATAATGGGTAAACAACTGAACACGAACTCCTAAAATGAACTTGTGCAGAAAGATAGTCTTTGGTTGGATAACTGCAGTAGAGGAGTGATTTTGGTCTTGGATACAACTTTGTATTATGTGAAACTCAACTTCCACAGTCAAAAATAATGATAAAACTGGAAAGGATGGAGAACAACTGCAAAAATTATTCAAGAACTGAAGAAGAAAGACTTATAGTGAGAGAGGTTAACTGTCTCTCTGTGTCAAAATGACAAAAAGGTATGATTACAGTATTTAGGAATAAAATATTGGGTAACAATCAATGTTTTATTCTAGTAAAGATGGCATAATGTGAACTTAGAATGGAATTTGAAACCAGGAAGACTTAAACGAGAAACTAGAAGGAAATAAGTTTTGAACAGTCTGGAAGAAAGGAGTGGTGTCCTCGTTGTGGAAATTAAGCTCTCCTCATTTCTTTGGATTAAGTCTGTATACATTGCTGAAAGTTAGTATACCAGACACAAATTGTTGCTCTACATGGAGGGTTAAATCTATAGGTCAGACTAGTTATCCCGATAATTGCTGGCATCATAACCTCTACTAATTGCTGAACTCAAATAGTGACACTATGATTTTTCATAGATATAAGGCTGCTTTACAGACAGGGCTAGGTTAAAAAAATACCAACAGTTTCATGTGAACAATTGGAAGTGTTCAATACTTGACCATTTTAGTACTGTGGACTAGATTTTTATTCAAGGTGAGGTTCTCACAGGCTACAGTTTTCAGTGTGAAAGTTCTGAGGCTTGTGTTGGATTTATGTAAAAGTTTGATGGTTAAGTCTTTCCTACTAGTACCTAAAAAATATCTGGCAACAGCAAATATAAATGAAATCTGTCCAGGACAGCTTTTTATTATATTGCTGATGACAGCATCTTTCCTTTTCCTGTAGTCCCACCTCTTATGACTTTCCATTGTTGTAATACACATTCATAGCTTGATGCCAATCCACTCTGCTCTGAAAAATCCAGACCCTGTATAAAACCATCATACGTGAAAATGTTGTTAAGGACTGTCTTATGTACTAACAGCAGAATTAGTGCACAAATCCTAATAAAGATTTCCCCCATTAGCTGGCATAAGCCACTTTAAGTCCCTTGTCTATTTGAAACAGTACTGTCCCTTTAGGGACAATACTGTTCCAGTAGGGACAATTAAGCTTTGTAAAGTAAATTCATACTATATTTTCTTTGGTCTAGGGAACACTTTGCAGTATATATATATGTATGTGCAAGTCCCTATTCATGGATATGGAATTTATACCCAAAGCATAGGATGCATCTCACGCCTTTGAGGTGCCTGTCTCAGAGACTGAATATGTCTTACATGATTAATTTTAATACACTTACTTGGTTAATCATAATTCAGATGCTTCTTCCTTTGTGGAGAGGGAAACAATTAAGTCTTCTGCACGGGACTTTATATTATTTCTAATTAGTTATTCGTCTCAGATACTGATATGCATAACATTATGGGAACAACAGACACATGGAAGAACCAGAAAAAATAATGGAATTTTAAATTCCAGAACACAGAGTATGACAAAGCTGTGGACAAAAGAAAGCAACAAGAAAAGGATGACTGTGAGCTGAGAATTGTAATACGTCTGCGAGCTAAGAAATTATATTGGTATTTAGGGCTGATGCAGCACAGACAATACGAACAAAAAACTCAAGGTGATAAATAAAGTCAGATTATTCTTGGACAGAGTCACATAGATTATATAACAGTGAGACAAAATAGATCAAGGAATGCTGATTAAAGAAAAGCTGGCAAGGTTAGATGAATTTTAGTCATTAAGAATTTTAATTATGCTGATATTGATCAGTATCACAACTGAATACCTTTCCCCCACACAAACTCTAAACAGCGTGCTCTTGAGGGAGGGAGTCTGCTTATGCATGTTCTCGAGCAGGCTGCAGCGTATGTGATCATTTGCCTTTCGGCTTTTAAGGCATCACAAGAAATGAGCCAACTATACAACTTACATTGAGAAGACTGGTTCTGCAGTGGGGTTAAACAACTGAGGAAAGCAAGGGTTCTTTTCTTCTAGAATTCATAATCATTTTAATGTAGTTAAACATCCTTTATATTATAGAAAATTGGTGGCATTGCTCAGCCACCCAGTGTTACTAATTGAATCTGGTGGGAAAATAAGTGATGAAGACACTCATAATCAGAAGTTCTTACCCTAGCATGATTTACTTCTCCTTCTCCTCCTCCTAAATTTGTTACATTGCAAGATTTCTAGCTACTGTTAAACCATTTCAAGAAGCAATGGGAAGAAGGCAAAGCCTTCTCTTACTGAAAAGAACTATATTGATTTTGAAGATCTTGATGTATGTGTAAAAGCAACCCTAATAAAATAATATTAATTTGTGCTTAAGGAAGAAAATAAGATTGCAACAGAACCGAAATGATGTAATAGTTACCAAAGCTGTCCTGAAGCAAAGTAGAAACCCTCCTGCAAGGATTGAATGCATCTTTCAAGTTGATGTCATCCTTAGTTTTCCGTGATGTCACAAGGAGCAGAAAATACACAGTATCATGCTGGATTATGTCAATGTATAAATTCACAAAATTGTGCCTTAAAATCTGTAATATTAAGAAAAAATTGTGAAACTAGAGCTGTGCTTTTTCATAGTTTTAATTAAAAGCATCACTCAAAAGTTAATGACACACAGTATGAACCAAAGATATTTTCCATATAGCTATCTGAAATTTATGAGATATGCTTTTAAAATGGGAGAAATTGCAGTCTTGAGGAAGCTACTAGTACCATGACAGCAACCTTGAGTCTGAATGTGATCTGAAATGTTTGAAATGTAAAGTGATTATTTTTTTCTAGGTCTTAACAGTAATGTGATAGGACCCTAAATTATTGTGGATCATAACAGACCTATAGCAGAGACCCTTACTATTTTATATGGAACTCATTTATTATGAAGGACTACTTAATAAGGAGACTACTTAATGAAGAAATAACACTAAATTTAACTGAGGCACAGATTTATCAAAGTGCTTAGATTTTAAACTTTTTTTTCAATCCCTCATTTCTTCCTGAAATAACTTGCTGAATCTGGTCTGCAAGGTTTTGTCCTACCTGACTGTAGACATTTGCAATGTAGATACTCTTTGGCCTAAATCCAGCCTGTTATTTTCTAAGCATTGCATGTACTGCTTTTTCCTCTATAATAAGTTGCAGGGTGTGAGTGTCTTACTTGTTACTATCAGTAAAACCAATCTGTGGGGCTAAAAAAACAAACAAGAGAAAGGTTTACACCAATGTAGAAAAGAAAAACAGAAAAGTTGAGCATATCAATAGATCTGTCCCCACCTCAAAGTCATATTGTGATGAATTAAGTGAATCTGAACAATATGAAACTAATTAGTAAACTTTTGACTAATGTCAAAGAATACCAAGATGGTGAGAAGCAAGAAGGCAATTGGAGATGATTCAGGCACAGTAGAAGTGCTGAATATCATTGATGTCATTATCTTGACAAAATTCAGTGGCTGTTAAATGTAATTGGGGTTAAGGAACATCTCCTAACTCTGAAGAAATTCTAAGAATTTGCTTTTCCTTTTTTGAAACCTCAGCACAAGCCTTGGGTCTAGTCACTTGCAAATGGTTCAGTGGTTTATTAATGACAGCACCAGCTTCATTTAAGCAGTGTATCTTCAGCTGTTTCCCTTGCTCTTCATTGCTTTTCAGCAGAAAGGGAAGACCCATGAATTTATTTTTTTTTCTGTTAAAAAACTCCATGTCAAAAACTTCTCTGACTTCAAGTTGTTTACTTTAGGGGAACTAAGCTTATTCACAGTAGCTAATGGTCTGTATGATCTGGTGTGGTCATATTCAGATTAAAAGGGGTAAGATCTTTAAATTATTACCAAAATAATTTACAGGAGGGACATTCATTATTTTTCTCCCAGTAGATTGATCTTTCTCTAGAAAAATAAGTCTATATGTAGACAAAGAACACTACATTCCCAGCAAATAAATCAGAAGGCCTTAAAATGAGCTTATTTACTTATTCCGTTGTGATTAGAGAGATTCATTCCAGGGTCTCCATCTGGATTGTTAACCAAACTTCATTGTTAATCAAAGCCTTCTAATTAAAAAAACCTAAAGCAAACAAGTTAGCCAAAAGAAAATATTGGCAGAAAGGTATCCATGAAGGCACATATGCATAAAGGCTCTCTTCTGCAGGAAAAAGGTATATTAATAGTACACCTTACTCCAGTGAGTAATGCAGATGTACTTCACAGGTTTTAAGGAGACTCCAGTGAATTGCTGAGCAGGGGTAGAGAACATATGGAAGTCAGAGTTAACATGATATGTAAAAATTGTACTCATTAAGTCAAACAACCTGATGAGATTGCCTTCCTGCTTCATCTATATTTCAGCAGGTCATACGCTGGTTCTGTACTACTGGAAGGCAGACTCCATCGAGAAATGCTATACAACAAAGAAACGTCAGGAAGATGTGAGCCTGAGTAAGTGCAGGATTATATCAGCTGCAAAATTTGACAAACTTACTTTCTTATTAGCATATGGAACTTCTTCATTTTGTCCTTCCAGGCCATCCTGAAGTAGAGGTTTTAGATCATTATTGACATTGTTAGCATAAGTCCTTTTCTCCAAACTCATAATGCTACTTGTCTGTGCACCTCATGGCCACCAGTGTGCTCTTCTGTGAGTTGGCTAATACATTTTTTGATCACAGAATTATATAGGATCCATTTCAATAATCAAATATTTCTGCCTTTCTGATGACTGTATTGTAAAGACCCACACAGAAAAAACTGAAGATTTAGTTTTAGTTTTTACAGTTATTTCAAATGCAGTATTTCACATTTTTTAAATGAACAAATTTTAGATATAAAAAAAATCAAAAGAATGACAACCTTTTTTTTTGATACTCTTGCTCACGTTCAGAAAGATTGTTACTGCTGAGTGACAATGTAGGAAGTTGTACAATTGAATTAGAGATGTAATATGTTAGGAGGATTGTCATACTCCATAATCCAAAAACTATAGATAACATCTGTACATTGCTGCTTCTGGCTTTACTCCTTGGACAGGTCGGATTGCTTTCAAATTATGCTGCAATTCGGTCAGATAGAGCTGAGTCTCTTGAATAACACCAGTGAATCTCCAAGCTGTGCACAACATCTAAGTGGTGCTGTGAATACCTGTAACAAATATCGATGATTATATCTAAAAGCTACAGATCTTTTAGCCCTGAAAATTTAGTGGTTTGTATCATTCAAGAGAGATATTTTGAGGAGGGAAAGGAACACAAACCTACCCCACTTTTTTATCAAGCCTTGCGAAGGAAAAGGTGCTCATTAAGTTAGATGATCACATTTGCCATTTCAGAGGAAAGGGAATTAGGAAGAGGGACACCTCATCCTTCAGTGAAAGTAGAAGTGTCATCTGCATATAAATGCATAAGAATTTCCACTGGCATCAGCCAGGTTTATAATAAGGAGAAAAGTACAGTAAGAGACATAAGACTGACCCTGGCAATACAGATGATCAAAGGGGTTTGGGGAAAAAATTATCTCAGGGGAAAGGTCTGCAGGATGAATGCCTCTGTGGGGATGGGAAAGGAGAGAAACTGGACTGGGACAAAAAACGAGCGTCAGGTTAGGACACCACATTGAGAAGCGATGAGAATGGAAGCGTAAGTATTCCTCTGCTTTATTTACCCCTTTTTGCTATATGGTAGAGGAGATGTAATTTTCCTTTAGAGGGATGATTCTGGGAACAATAACACAGGTTGCTGAGTGGGAAAGGTCAGCAAAAGTGTTTTCTGCTGATGTTTCACCACGAAAGGTGATGGGCCTGCTCTCTGAGTTGGGCCAGCTGGACGGAGCGTGCAGTGCTGGTGGCTGTGGCTCATGGGTCAAATAGCTCCACAAGGAAACTGAGGCACTTAGGGAATGTTGAGATTCCACATCAACAGCCATTTTGGAGAGAGGAACAAGGATTCATTTTACTTTTCACTCACCAGCAGAAAAACCTGGAAATTCTTTTCATAGTTTCCAATCTGACTTAACTGTGAATTTCTGAGGGAGGCTGGCCTGGGACTATGCAGAACTTGAATCCATTTTCCAAGACTTGTATGAACTTGGACAAGTTAATCTCTGTGCACTGATTTCCTTGTTGCCAAGGGAAGATATGTGTTCTTCACTTTATATGAGTCCTTTATAGTTCACTAAATTTATAAGTCCTTATAGCTCACTGTAAGTTACTGAGCTTCTTGGTACATAAATGATCTCAGAGGTGTTGCTTATAGCTTTGATATAGTTGGGTCATCTACATACACATGTTGGTGAGACAAGCGCAGTCTTAAATAGAAGCTAAAAGACTTGAAAGTCAAACTGATGACATAGATTCTTCCTTTCTCGCAAAACCAACAGAAGTGTGGATTCATGTAGCACATTAATCAGAAACTTAAACCCTCTCAACTTCATTTGATGACCATGGGCAGTTTTTGCTTGGGAATACTTACTGTAGCCAAGCAAGGAAGTTTCTGGGAAGGGAAAAGCTCTGCACTGCCTGTGTGAGAGCTTAGGTTTGGATTCGTGAAGGTAGGCAAGGAAGATACCCCAGGAATGGATGCAGGAAAGAATTAAAGCTGGGTTAAATTTGATTGTTTGAGAAATGGCATTAGAAGTTCATGGCAAAAGTGGACCAGAGTGGGTTACTAAGATTGCTGGAGGACACCAGGATATTACTCTGAAAGGGCAAGAAGCACTCCAAATCCCTGATCACTTTAAGTCAGGTCCAGCTTTGGCTTAAAAATTATATAATTAAAAAAACCCAAACAACCCAAAACCCAGTATTGATAGGTTGATTCAATTTGTCCAATGGCTTTTAACTTTCAGGCTGCAGAGGTTTGCATTTTGAAACCTTTCTGTTCTACTATGTAGATTGTTGTCTTTCATTGCTTAAGAGTGTTTAATGTCGTATTCTTAATCCTAAGGCTGGAGCTTAAAAGAAAATACTAACACTGAACTTGGCACACTGAAAAGAGAGAGAGTATCATCATGGAGGTAGATCTTACGCTTAAGCTTAGCAGCTTTGAGGCTTCTCTGACATTTGGTTACAGGTTCTTAGACTGCACAGGATTTATGTTCTTTGCCGCTCTTTGACTCATCTCCACAGATGGGATACAGAAATAGAAACTGTGCTTTGAATATAATTTTCTGCAGAGCTTTTCCCACTTCTCAAGGGTTTCCTTCTTCTTCTGTGGGAGGACTATTTCTTTTTTTCCAACCATGTATAAGAAGGGACAAACTCCAAATAATTTTGCATCCAAAATTATGCATATCACTATTTTGCAATTATATTTGCACTACATTTCTGGCAATGGTCGTGAATGACTGGCATCAGCTATGATTCATTATTCATTCCTCGAAGGACTTGGCATATCAGCAAGAGGCAAAAACCCCCACTCAATTTCATATTGTTTCTTCCAACAGGCAGATCACAAGCAATTTTCCTGGAGGAATCAGCTGGGGTGTGGAAAAGGAAGGTGAAGCCTGGAAATCTCAGAAAAGGGCATATTTCTGTAGCAATTTAACTCGTACAAAGAAAATGGCTATCATCAAAAGGACTACGAATGACAACATTTACCCAGCTCATTCAGCTCGAGGTCAGACAGCCAGTAACTGCACAGGATGGTAATTGCCACTGTAATGGATACACTTCTGGTGAGTGACAAAACAGCACTGTGACAGAGAAGAGGGGGGTAAAGGAAGTATTATACAGATTAGATCAAAAGTAAGTGACGCATGTGACAGGAAGTGAATGTGGGTGTTCTAGCCAAAGTCTCAGGGATGATGGTGATTTTTTCCTTCATGATATTCTCTATTCTTATACCACTCTCTTCCTGTTCTTGGGGCCTCTTTTGAGCAGACTTTTAGTAAAGATGTGAGATACCTCCCAGACTTATTAAATCCTGCAGTAAGTCTTGATTCTTTTTTTTCATAAGCCAGTCATACATTACCATCAGCAGCGAGAACTTTCTTGCTCCTTCCCTTTGGCATCCCCTAAAGGCTCTGTAAGCATCTGAGGGCTGTGTCTTCATAGCCATGTTTTAATTATATTCCATCAACCTTCACTGACAATGTTATTGACAAATACTTTTGTGACATCATGACTAACTAAATTAATAGCAGCAAACATGTCAATTAATTTAAAAATACAGAGAATAACTCCCCTTCGTTTTCAAATGATACTAACACAGACAAAGACAGGCAGAATAATTTATCAGCCATTGCTCCTTAATTTGAGACATCTTCAGTGATGAATGTTTGGCTGATTAAATAGGACAGTCATTTGTATTAACTATGGGAGATAAGACTATCAACACTCAGTTGAACGTTTAAAACTTTAGGAAGCAGCTCTGTAAAAGGAATATTTAAAAAGGTTTCTGTCACAGACAGCTCTGTAAAGTGGGGTTGGCTGGCCTTTCTCTTACCAGATATTAAAACCTTCCTTTAATCCAAGAGCCACTGGTTCAAGAGGAGGAGGTGAGCCCTGCTGGTCCTTGAGCAGAGAGCAGGGAAGCCTGCAGATCGTCCAGTCAGAAACAGTTACACAGGGCAGTGTTCAAGCAGAGGACTGTGTGCCCTTGAGATCTTTGCTTCTGCAGAGCAAAATAAGAGAACTACAGGTGGCAAACTGCATTAAAAGAGCTTAAAGCCACTCATTTCAAAGTCAGAATTACGTTTGCAAGTACAACCTCAATTCAGTGCTGCATGCATATGTTTTAAAATTAATTTTAGCATCACAGAATCCCATATAATTTCCCACCTGGACCCTTGTCTCACTTCCAGGAAAATGAGACTCAGGTAGTCACCTGGCATATAACAACTCAGCCCTAGCAGTTAAAGTTCAGCAAGGTCAGAATCACCTGGAAGCAGGACCTTGTTATGGGAAATATGAAGTAACTGCAGTGAAGAAAGGCCCAGCTACAGCTATTAAAAATACATGGAATGTTGTCTCCCTCCAGAACGTTGCCACTGATGTTTTTCAATTACACTGATGTGAGTTTTAATCAGATTGAAATATGTCTACATAATTAACTATAGGGACATTTGACTGATGTAGCAACATCAGCAGAGAAGAAGAAAAAAAAACCAGCCATGATATCTATAATGCTATGATAATGAACAATTAGAAATAGCAATGTGTTATCTGCATTCTAATTGCTCTTTGTAGTGCTCAGAGAGGTTTGATGGGGGATGTTGTTTTTGCTTAGATTCTTACCCAAAGACCATTTACAGCAACAGAAATTTTTATGTTGGCTTTTGTGGGCTTCAGGTGAAGTCCTCCTTGGACAAAGAGCAAGAAGAGTATAGAAACCATGGTTGAAATTGCAATGTGTTCAGAATAGGAGCAAATCAGACACCCCTTTCGTATGTTTGTGATTGAAATTCAATCCACTTTCTAGATGATCCGTAGAGTTCTGAGGCATGGCATGTATGGAAGACCCTGCATGTGTTGTGCTGTGCTAGTATTTCTGTGTTAGCATTATCTTCATCTGTTTGGCAAGGACATTTTGTAAAATGAAGCCAGTTCTTTACCATCTTTACCGTCTTTCTTTCAAATGTTATGGAAGCAAGAGTTTGTAGGATCTTCAGCTAGCTTCAGTGTAGTCCAACCTGAAAAGGACGGTTATGTGCCCTCTAAGCAGCTTTTGAAGAGAGAAAGGATAATACACTAAGCTCTCTAATCTGCCATTGGCAGAGGTTATGGTAACCTTATAGCAAAGGCAACCCCTATAGATACGCCAGATGGTGAGATAAGAGGAAACAAATTGCTCACTGGAGAAGATGGTCCTATCATGTAGTTTATTGCCGGGCCCAGTCCCAGCGTAGGCCCTGTGAAACATAATTCCAGAGGTAGTAGATGAAGTTGTGGTTTTAACTCCTGTCGAGATAGCAGGTGTGCAGGCAGTCTAGGAATGAAGGAACGGTGCAAATTGCTGCAACAAGAGCTGCCTGAATTCACTGGAAGGAAACAACCTAACTTTCTATGGGCAGATTCAGGAGATGAAGCAGTGTCCTAGTTTCAGCTGGGATAGAGTTAATTTTCTTCCTGATAGTTGGTATAGAGCTGTGTTTTGGATTTGGGATGAAAATAATGTCAATAACATACTGATGTTTTTAGTTGTTTGCTAAGTAGTCAAGGATTGTTCAGCTTCTCATGCTGGCTTGCCAACGAGATGGTGGGGGGTGAAGGAAGGTGTCTCCCCTGTAAATTTGCTCTCCGAGAAGAAAAGGTAAACAGTGTAATTATTAACAGTTTTGGAGAGATGGCTCCCAACATAGGGAGATGACAGCAATGCTGAGTAAAAGTACCAGATTAGTCTCATGACCAGCCATTTTATCATATCATAAGCCACTGTTACAAACTACAGCAAAATAATAACCTTGACCAAGCTCCAAAGGTGACAAACAGCAAAACGGAGAACGTATACTGAATGTAAGGTGTTACAAGCACAACAACTTTGAGAGCAAATAAGTCAACATTATGGCCAGCAACTATCAAACCAATATAACAAATGCTTATAACAAATTTGTTCCTACACCCTCAGATCTGTTGTTATATCAACCCATCGGGCCCCATGTTGGGTGCCAAAAAGGACTGTTGTGGTTTAATGTGGCAGGCAGCTAAACACCACACAGCCCTTTGCTCACTCCCCCTCCGCCTCAGTAGGATGGGGGAGACAATTGGGGAAAAAAAATGTAAAATTTGTGGGCTGAGGTAAAGATAGTTTAATAGGACAGAAAAGGTAATAATAATAATAACAACAACAACAACAACAACAACAACAACAACAATAATACTACTAATAATACTAATAATGATAATAATGATAATAATAGTAATAATAATAATAAAAAAGAAGGAATGCACAATGCATTTGTTCACCACCTGCTGACTGACACCCAACCAGTTCCCGAGCAGTTTCCCTCCCCAGCCAGATCCCCCAGTTTATGTACTGAGCATGACGTCATATGGTATGGAATATCCCTTTGGCCAGCCTGGGTCAGCTGTCCCGGCTGTGTCCCCTCCCAGCTCCCCGTGTACCCCCAGCCTCCTCGCTGCAGCCCAGCACGAGAAGCTGGACTGTCCTTGACTGCTCAGCAACAACTAGAAACATAAGTATGTTATCAACATTAGTTTCATCCCAAATCCAAAATCCAGCACTATACTAGCTATTAAGAAGAAAATTAAGTGTATCCCAGCTGAAACCAGGACAGGCAGATAGAACGAACTTTCCTCAAGAACCTCCCTCAAGGTGTGTCTCAGGTTACTTCCGTTAAATATGTTGCAATCTATTTTCTTTACAGTTGTTCATTCATGCCATTCATTCACACTATCTAGATTCTGGCTCTACAAAGATACGTTTCCCCTATTTTTTTCTCATTACAAGTGAATGATTTTTGGCAAAAGTCAATAACACCGTGAATTAATTGCCAGAATGACATATTGATCACCTTTTTCCTGTAGGAGTTGTTGAATATTTTTCTCTGTTAATATATTAAACTTAATGTTACAATTAAGCTTCCTTGAGTTGGAATCATCAATATTTTAAAAATACCTCATTATCTTTATCGTGAAGTATTCTGAGTATCCAAACTTCTCTGGTTTTATATTTTATCTACTTTCAGGTCAATTTGTTAGCTGACAGACATCCATCCAGATAAAATATTGGCATCTATTTTGTATACTTCAGGCCTATTCAACCAACTCACTCTATTATCCCAATTTATAAAGCTGGCCAGCTAAGTATGTCATCTGTATTACAGTGACACATCCTATCATCAGTAGAAAGTAAAAAAAAGTCTCCCATAAAACAGCAGTTCAGTCATCCTGCTACAAGAAACAAAATGAATGTATGCACCATTTTTCCTTACTTGTTTGTGGTGGATAATTGTTTGTTGTTTCATTTCTCCACACATGTGTTAGGATGTGTTAAGCAGTAAGAATAGCTGTATTGAATTGACTACTTCTTTAATTACATTTTGGGTTTTGGGGACCTCTATGATGAGTTTTTAATTTTGTGAAGTGTGCGGGAGGAGGGAAGTATCAGTAATTAACAGTGGGATCCATTGTAAAGTCTTAACAGTGAGGCTTGCCTTGTCCTTGGGTAAAGATTCCCACAAGAGACCTACTCCCACCTTAAAATATCTGCATTGTATCTGCCTTCTCCAGAGTGTTCATATGTATCTCTGTGTGAACATAGATGCATCTCCAATGGTTTGTTATGATGAGCGATGTTAGGATCTTTTCTTCCTCAGGTATCTCAACATTTCTCATTTTTAAAGAGGAACTGTGAGAAGGAACTAGAGATCTGTCTGTAGTCAGTGATTTTTGCTTATATGTCCTCATTCCAAAGTGGACAGTTACAAACTGAGATTACAGCAGAGTTCAGGTCTGGGTTGGATTATATGATCAAAGTTGTGACTTCAAGCAAGCAGTCAGGTTTTTCTGTAGAGTGTGTAGAGGAGAACGGACTGTAAGTCAAGATCTTAGGTTAATAATGCAGTTCTAGAAGTACCCATAAGGGACTACCTACCCATGAACTACCTCCGTCTTGAGATCACTTCCTGGAAAGAAATACCAATTTTAGGCCTTTTGTGGCAGGTGAAGCTCTGAGATGAAGGAAATTCTTAATATGGATTTTTCCATGGCCAATGTGAATATAAGAGCCTTTGTGGTTAACGAGACTTTTGAAATGCCTTAGTATGTCTACAATGCACATGGCAGACTGTGTCCCAAATTTAGCTGTAAGTATTATTCAGGAGAGATATTTTTGTTTTATATTTTCCCATTCTCTCCCTATTAAGTGCTGCAAAGTGCTTCTGACAAATGATGCTAGCATAGCATTATGTCTAAGTCTTAGTTAATGACCCCTTTCAGTACTGGGAAGAACACGTGTTTACTCACTATTCAAAATATATTCAAAACAGCTGTCAGTGACCTAATGCCTCATAGATTTGAATTTGTTCCTGACTGCCTTGGGAAAGTGTTTTAGTTAATAGAGAGTTGAGGATAAAGTTTTGAAGTCCTCCTAGCTCCATCTGGATAATAGAAATGGGACTAGCTCTATTACAGATGTGATGGCAGGTTAGCTTTATTAGAAAATAATAGAAGGAAATAACACATAAAGAGAATTAGAAACACTCGGTCACCATTAAGTATCAGCCATGATATCTTACAGACCCAGTGATTGCTAATATATTGCTAACTGCCATGTAATTTCAAATATCTGGTAAATAATTAATTCTATTGAAATTTCAATTGAAATTTCTGAATTACAGGTTACTTGAAAAAGAGATTATCTATTAGGGCTGAACAGAATGTAATGGAATCATACATTGTCATTACTGACTCCTAATGGATATGTGTGGACTCTTAAAAACTTTATTAATAAATACTTTATATGTTTTATTAATGATATTAAAATAGTCAGTATATTTTATTAATAATATTATTAATAGTACTATTCCAGACTTTCACAATTATGAGATATATTAAAAAGGGAATGACTATTAATTGTGGGCAAAATATAATGACAATTTTTTATTGTGGGTTTTACAGGGTGCGTGCATGTGGTCTCAAATAACTCATTAATAATTAGTATTGTCCCAGATAATTTTAATAAAGGACATGTGAATAATTGATAGGGATATGTATTGTTAGTTTGAATTCTGAGTATTTTTCCTCCCATTGCTCACAAAAACAGTTGCAAATGTTTTCTTGTTTATCCATTTGGTGAATAGCTGCTGTTGCTGTGTATACTCATGCTTGTATATGAATTTGGGCATTGATGAAAATGGATTATCTTACACTTGTTATCCTTTACTGAAAATTATAACCAAATGGTGTGGAGCAGAAAAAAGCCAGAAACCCCCGCTGTGTGATTTGAATGACCAGCTGTACAGCACAAGACTCCTGGCTTTACCGGAGTTTGACTGCTGGGCAGATCTTGTGCTGGAGAACTGTCAATTTTATCTAGAGTAAATGAAGTGTAGAGCCAGGCAGCTATTTGTGAAGAACAGTTTGAACTAATAAAGTAAGAGAAAAAAAAAAAAGTTCAGGAATCACTGACCAACAAAAAAGAAAGTCTAATTAATCAGATTAATTGACTGATTTTATCAGCTCTATTGAGCAGGATCTATTACAAAGGAGTGATAATGTATTTGCACCCATCCAGGCAATCAGTGTATTGCTTATGTACTGAATCATTTGGAAAGTTTAGAGTATTTGCCAGTGTTTAGAGAATTTCAAATTCTCTAAATCTTCTAAATCCTTGGCATTCCTTTGAGACTTTCATCCAGTATTTGACATTAAATTGTTTTAATCTTTTTTTTTTTTTTTTTTTTGGTTGCAGAACGGTAATTTTATTACATAGTTTGGGCTTCTCTCTATTTCCAGGAAATGATACAGCCATAACATTTGTTCTGTGTTTCCATCAGTACTGTCCACATCAGATCTCTGACTGCTCAACTTTTTCTTTATTGGGATTAAAATAATTTCAGAAACATTCCTGTTTTGTTTCTGGGCCAAAAAAAATGTAGTCAGCCTTTCTTAAACACTTTGACTGCAGCTTGGCCAAGAATGCAGGGAGAAGGGTTTCCACAGGGCTGGGAGATGATGGCTGCAAACTTGCCTAAATATTTATAAATATTCCATTACCAAAACAGACCATGCGAAATAATTACATGTGAAAATTTTCAAGACTTCTCTCAAAACTGTTGCGCTCTTGAAAAATGTTATAGTTCAAGGCTATAAGCTGTGAACTCTCATGGGCAAGGGAGCCTGGACGAACACTTACTACTTTGTTTGGCTGAACCATTTTACGGTGTTATTTGCCGTCAGCCACCACTAGCTGCACAATTAATCCAATCCACTGCAAAACAGCAAGTAAATCACGAGAGTCCACTGTCAGCCTTACTACATGGTGACCCCTTTCCAACACAGGTAGCCAGAATAAGGAATAAGGGCAGTCAGGAGATCATGGCTTAGGATGGCACTGGCTAAACTAATTTCTTCAGCTTTTTGCTGGTCCTGTTGCTGAGCTCATCACCCAGTCAAATTCCATATGAACAGATTTAGAATGAATAGAACAATCAGTTTCTACATCCAGGCTTTCAGAGTGCTCTGGCTTTCTATTTCCATGGATACCATTCTTGAAAGGCACTTGCTTTCAGTCCTGACTGGAAGAACATACTTATCCTCAGCTGTACGCTCAGATCCTCAACAGAAATTAAGGTTCTTCTTACTTCTGAAATCAACAGATCCTAGGTAAGTTTCCAAGTCTGTAAAAACTGAGATAGATCTCGAGGAGTCATCCCTTTGCAGATAACATAAGAAACAGCTATTGTGAAAAGCATGTAAGAAAGCTAACGGCCAAAATATATTTGGCTTTTGGCATTTGGAGTGTTAAGGACCAGGACCAGTAGCGTGGGCTGGTTACTTGTGCTGTGCCAGGGATACATAAAGAATCTATAAAGATTGTGATTGTAGTATATAACATTCTGAAGAACTTCAGCTGTATGTGTCATAGCAACAGAAATACTGTATAACAATGATTTTAATGTGTCTTGAGGAAAGTATTTCAAAATGTTACTAATAAAGATATTGTTAATTCTGTACTAGGCAACCTGGCTAGGTAACAAAAGGTTTTCAGAGGCTCTTGAAGACAACAACAGCTACAGATAAATGTTAATTATATTTTTAAAGTGAATTTCCAACTGCTTCATTTTACTGGGATGGTACAGACAACCTACAGGTGATCTCTAGACCACTGGATGACTCTTTAGACTGCTGGATGACACTAGGAATCTGTAAAGAGCTGTGGGAGATACAGTTTTATGTGAGGGTTTTTCCAAGCCAGTGGTTATTGAAATAAGTTTTAATATGACCCTATAGCCAGTCTGTTGGCCTGTGTGGACCATGGTAACGTCAATAGCTTAGGGTCTATAGGTAAAGAAAAGGTGGTGGAATGATTGATAAAATCTGATTTAATACTAACTTTGTGTTACTTGATCAAGAAGTTCGTGCTCCCTTCCTTAGGCACAAAGCTTATTTTAAATGAAATAGAGAAGTCTAAATGTGTTTTAAGATTATATTCAGCTTTTACCGCCTCTTTGTCCGAGTTCCCTATGTATAAAGTAGGGAGAAAACCAGACTGTTAAGGCCACCTAGAGTGTATGTTAATTTTGGAAGGCACCACCTCTCTGTGTGATTTGTAAGGTGCCTACAAAAATATGGGTTGGCAGCTTGTAGAGACATTGCCAAGGAATGTGAATAATGATAATGTGTTCTCAAAGCCAGAAGAGAAAAATCCAGAAAAACAGTCCAGAGGTAAAAAGAAAGATAGTGCTTTTCCTGAGCTGAAGGTAAGCCTATTCAGGCAAGCACAAAAGAAAAACAACTCAGTGTAGTGTGACAGTCTGAAAGTTGGGATAAACAAAAGCCCTTCTAAATAAAGATCTTTGCATGCTGCAAAAAGGAGGTTTAACAAGAGTGTTTAGAGCACTGCTATAAATAATATTATCATTTCCTGTTTTTCTTGAAAGTATTATTGCCATTGATTATTTTAATAATTATTAAAGGTGTCTCTTTAGTAGAGCTAGTGGCTTCATAAGTAAAAGTATTGTTATGCTAATAAGCAGGTGTAACATCACTGATCCAAATTTAAAGAAAAAATTCTTTAAATTCCCACAATTTTAGTAAAGGCATAAAGAATCTATAAAGATTGTAATATATAGCATTCTGAAGAACTTCAGCTGTATGTGTCATAGCAACAGAAATACTGTATAACAATGATTTTAATGTGTCTTGAGGAAAGTATTTCAAAATGTTACTAATAAAGATATTGTTAATTCTGTACTAGGCAACCTGGCTAGGTAACAAAAGGTTTTCAGAGGCCCTTGAAGACCACACACTTAAATTCTTTGGTCATTGCATGACTGGGAAAGTATCTTTTAGTTCATGAAGCTGTAAGCATCTACTACTATGTGCTGGGATTACATTCACTTACACAAGGAGAACACATACAATTTGGTGACAAGCCTTGGCATGCTACTGGAGTTGTATCAGTCCCGTGACCACAAGACAGGCATCCCCCTCTACATGGTGGACAGATGGATAGTCTTATGACAGGCTGTCCTAGGAATCCCCATAATTTGATTCACTTTTGCACACATTTCCCCACATATTGACCATGAGACAGGTGTTTTCTGGTCACCTGCAAAAGGAAGGATGATAAGCGGCAGGCTTCAGGAAAGGGGAAATGAAGAAATAGATTACTAGAATAATTAGAACAATTCATGTCTCTTGTGATGCATTCTGTTGGTTTCTGAGTTTCTCTCCCTTTAAAAAAACACAAAAACACCCACTAAAACTGTGGTGACAAACAGCCTATGGTTTAGATTTATTGCTCTGAAAATCAGATTGAGCCCATGAACTCAATCGGTGAATTTGTGTCTGTGGTCTTCTACACCCATACATTCCTGATCAAAGTACAGGTAAAATATTTCCTAATCAGAATCGCCAGGTTTTGAGTTTACAAATTTAAAATGATACAAAAGAGATGCTTATTCAGGTATGTCGATTACAGCCTAAAGCTAGTGTAAGTGTTTTTCTATATATTTATATAATACCTAAAATTGTCTAATTATTTAATTCTCCAGCTTGTCAGTCGCTGCAAAATCACAACCACTTCTTCACTTTGTCAGTCTACCTCCACAATACTGCATTATAAGTTTTACTCAGAAATAGAAATTGCATTAACCTTTGTGAGTTTTGGTGCTCTGTTGACTTAAACAAATAAGGCCAAGAGCATTTGTACTGATGGTAGGAGACTGTCAATGGTGACAAGACTCCAAGCCTTTAAAATCTATCAAACTTTTTTTTTTTTTCTTGTGCTATCCAGTAGTTCAACTGCCTTGTGGATTTGACTCATCTCATTTTCCAGCCAGGGAGACAACTTCTTCTCATGTGTTTTAGCTCAACATTTTTATTTTCCTATGTTTTTTCTTCTGTGGTCTTGAATTTGAATGTTTCCTCTGTACATTGCCTGACTCCAGTTCTTGATCTCAGACATAGGAACCTACAAGTCTCCGTTCCCTGAAAAAAGGTGAATAAATTAAGGCGTTCTTCATCTGATTCTGAAATACTGCTGTAACAACTGTTCTCACAGGATGGATCCTGAAAAACCTAGTGACAGCTGTGGTTCATCTTGCAAAATATCCAAATTTCAGCAGCTGAACACAAGTTTGATAAACCCCCAGCATTATGGCAGTCCTGGTGTAATGTCCTATACAGAATTCATTTTTTCTTTGAGACTTTGACTCAGTATCTCTTTTTTTTTGTTCCAAGTGATGTTCAAAAGTCCATACCAATATGTCTCACTGAACAGTGATGGTCATATTTCTCTGAAGTTTGTATACCAAACCAAGAAGCAAACTCCAGGTAGCTGTCGGTTTAATCAGAAGACACAGTAGGAAGGCTTTGATATGAGAACATGAATTTCTAAAAAGACATTCTATTGCATGAGTGAAGGCAGTTGTTTTTTTGGGATATAAGGAATATCAGAAGGCAGCAATGCTAAATGCTGAAGTGTTGATATAGTGCAGCACATTATGCATGAGTTTGCTATTTGAAATAGATTTGGAAAAGCTCAGGTGGGCATATTTAAGAAAAAGAAAACAAAAATTTATTGTGAGGGTGTTTGAATACTGGAACAGGTTGCCCAGAGAGGTTGTAGAGTCTCCACGCTTGGAGATATATAAAACCTGACTGGACATGACTATGAGCAACCTGCTTTAGCTGACCTTGCTTTAGCAAGGAGGTTGAACTAGATAATCTCCAAAGGTGCCTACTATAATCTACTATTCTGAGGTTCTACAGTAAGAGCACCCACTACTAGCACTTTGCTCAGTTTTCATGAAAATTTCTCTCTACTCTTTGGGCAGGCACCTAGAATCTGGTGGCACTGGACTGTAGGGAGTCTGCTGCCTTCACAGCAAACACCATACAGGGCACAACACCTAAGTTAGGCAGCTGGAGTGAACAGTATGACTGCCTTTCATAAATTTTCATGGAATGAGGGAATGTAATTCATTCAGGTGGATGAGCTAATTCAGTATTTCCAGAATTTGGGAAGAGTCTTTCTATTAGTACTTTTTAAGCAAGTTAACTGAGTGGTGACCTTGTGCAGATCAAAATAGCAACCAAAAAAAGTCATTCTGCTGTAAGTAATGAATAAAAGAAGATGGGCATCACATTTATGAATATTTGCATGAATAATAATTTACCATTTAGCAGTTTAATATCATGACATGAGAGAGTGAGGTATATAACAAGGACTCTGACAAAAAGAAGAGAAACTATGTAGGCAACAGGTAACAGAAGAGTTAACCTGAAAGGTTATTTGTCTGTTAGACTAGACATTCCTCAAGACACAGAACAGACAAAATGAATGTTTCAACCAATTACACCAAAAAAAGGAAAAGAAATCATATGCCAGGGAACAATCCCAACAGCAGCAGGAAGACTTTAGATAATCTAATTGTCCTTCCCATATAGCTTTTAGAAGTCTGTGGTTCTGCAATTATGAAGGAAGCTATGAGGAAGATGAAACACCTTCTGACAAGTATGCAGACTATTAGACTCACCAGTGTGCTGTTTGTTATCGGGCAGTGTCTAGTCTAAAAGAGATGCTGCAAATTTAAATTTGTAGTGATCACATTGATATAAGTGATCAAGGAAGAGTTTTTTATATATATCCATTTTAAAACAAACCCTGTAACCTCAACATAGCAAGAAATGCAGAAGTTTGCCGGGGCTGTATTCTGGAATCTTCACAGTCCATCTTGTTGGTCAATTGGTCAGTAGACACTGACTGGAGCACTTGAGTGCTCAACTACCTGCCTCTGGGGAAATGTGGCAGGCCAAATGGAGGAGTCCTATAATCTAAGTTAAGCCACTAGATAACTAGTTGACCGAAACTGATCTTGGTTTCGTGGTGGTTTTACTTTCTCCAGGGATCTGATACTAGAAATAGCATAAGATTAGGCAGAAAGTCTCAAAATTAGGAACTCAGCCTTCTTTGAATGCATGTCTATGCTTTTAAACATGTCTATTATTGCAATGAGGGAAACTATCCACCACTAACTAATCCACCACAGACAGCTTCCCACTCACTGGTTTGTGTGTCAGTGTGTTCATGCTGCCACTCATTTCCTAAGATCCCTCCCTCCCTTCCTTTGCCTTGTCAGAAAAGTAGTTGACTGTTTTAATTTACAGTATTTACTTGCATGCTAAGACTGATTCTGCAGGTTGTGCAGAGAATTCCGAGGTCGTTACTGTCAGCTCCTGCTAGACTGGATGACTGTAAAACTGGATCTCTAGCTGTATATTCTCAATAATGAGTTATTCATGCTATAGCTCATTTGGAAGGAACATGAACTGCTTAAATGTGAGAGCACATGATGCATTTAGAACATGTACAATATGAAAAGAGGGGCCCTTTTAATATGAGCACAGTTAATAGAGATCATATAGCTTGTCATCAAGTTGGTTTAAACAGTATGTAGGATTTTTTTTGGGGAAAAAAATAAAGTGCATTTAGAGAATGGAGCCCTGCAGCCAAGTAATATAGTTTTTCCCCTGCTAGATCACAGGCTGTGCACTGGGTCTGCAAGGCCACAGGACTGAAGCTTGTCAGGCTTGGCCTGTCTGAACTTGTCCTGACCTGACTGTAGCTTTGGTTTAACTTGGTTAACTACATGGGGTATGGGCAGGCAGTAGAAACCCCAAGGCTCTAAACAGCTCAGCCATGATCAGTTAAAGAAATTAAAATCAGGAACCGGGCAAAACTGGTTTTAGGGATAACAAAGAGAACAAAAAACCAGTATGCAACGTCTGTAAAATAGCATTTATGTATTAAATTTGCATGTAACATGGAGCATATAAACCAATGAAGAAAAAGCTATGTGTAAAAGTGTGTTAGCAAACATAAAACCACCCCAAGCAGATCCCAAGCAGGAAGAAGAAACCATCACCATTAGTATCATACTCTTCCCAGTGAAGAGCTTGGGATTCTGTCAACTTGTTGTACACCCTTTCCACCTCCCCCAACTGGATGGAAGCTATGAACTCCAGCGCTTGGGTGGCAATGGAAAGATGAACATAATACTGGGGAAAAAGGGTAGAAGACAGGAACTAGATGTATAACAACCTAAAGTGTTTGATTACTGTTGAGATCTTTTCTGTATGGTGGTATTCTTTAGGTTTTTTTTTAATATTTAGATTTAGAATAATAATGACAACTCTTTGGTTAGCCTGTTAAAATTTCAATTATAGCAATAATAAGTTCTTGGCTTTACATATAGATTGTGTTTCTTCTTTCCCATAATAGAATTTTGAACTCACCACCGAATTGTACTCTTTTTCTTTCCTGCATAACTTAAAGCAGTTTATAATCCTCCACCCCCACCCTACAACAAACCCAGCTGCACAAGCATTTCTATCACCTCCATTGGTATCCGTTGGTATTCAAAGGAAGAAGTCTGTAAGGTACTTCCACCAGAGCTATGGACCTTATGTCCTCTGTCAACAAAGAAAAATAGGCATTTTCTGAGTCCAAACCATCTGATCATTTTTATCTGTTGCATAAATCTGTCTGTCCAAACCATCTGATCAATTTTATCTGTCTGATAATGAATCCCACACAAGTCTTTCACTGAATTTGCCTTCAGAAACACCTGAAGGCTTTCTGTCTCCTGTTTGGTTGGCCATTGGCTCCAGCTTCCCCCAGCTAGTCTTTCAGGGATGGCTGGACACCGAAATGCAGCTTCCTTCGATGTTTTTTGAAGAAATTACATCACCAAATGCAGCAAAAAAAGGCTGTGGTCTCAGACAGACTGCACAAAGAGACAAGAGGACAAGACAAAACATCGAAGTCTTTCACTGTATCTCCTGTTCATTCATTCATTCATTCATTCATTCATTCATTCATTCATTCATTCATATGTCATATAGCATTCCTGCAGCAGACAGCTTTGTCACAACAGTTACTAATATTATGTTTTCATCTATCCTATGCCTTCTATCTCTGCATTTCTTCCTCTTGCCTGCAGGGTTACCTAGATACCTATCTAGATAAACATATCACACCATTTTGACACGTAGGATGCTGGTTCAAAGTGTGCAGGAAGTTGACCTCTGAGATTGCTTACAACACCAGCCATCCTAAATTAATCAGACTTTTATCCAGCCTTCTTGGTTGTACAGTCCTTATATGTATGGCAAGAGAATATTTTCAGGTCAGGTTGAAAGTGTTAATGAAGGTGCAGCATTCTGTGATATTTCTTCTCAGTTCAAGCACATGTTCTAGCATGGGAAATGATTTGGCACAACCTCCATTCCTGGCACTGAATCTCACTCTTCAGTTCTACTTTAAGGGAAAAAGAAGAGGGAAAATATATCTTGAAACACAAACTATATAAGATTATCAATGGGAGAAGTTTTCAGCCAGGAATATTTATTTTTAGATGTACATCTGTGCTGTATGATACTCATACACAGATATTTGTAGAGAATGATAATAAAAATATCTCCATGTGGCTGATTGCTGTTGGCTTTCCCTGGGAACTGAGGGTACTCAGCCTCTTTGTGTAGTCAGAGCAGTCCAAGACACCCCAGGAATGGAGAGCTTTTAAATTTACAGTGTTCTATTGCAAATAAGCTCAGAAATTACGTAGGGAACTGAAAATAGATAGGCATGAAAAGAAAGGATATTATTGAGACTGACTAAATCAAGGTACAATGACAGCAGAACAGCAAGATCCTTGTTTGATATGTAAAGTCTCAAGTGGGAGCAAAGGGGAGAAATATGCGAGCAACATCAGCCCCAGACTTCCAGACTTTGTATTTTTCAATGGATTTGGATTCCACAAGTCCCAGAAGCCATTAACATCTTGTCACAGGAAAATTCATGAGGGCTAATATCTGGGTGAGACTTCATGTGGAGTTCTTGCCCCAGGAGCCAAAATATCTTTTGTTATCACAGCAGGATTATCATAGTGAAATGCAGCAGCATAATTCTAAGGGAACTTGCAGTGCTGCAAATACAAGTGCAACACTTCTAGGCTCAACAAGGATGCACTTTCAAACGTACATCATCACTCTTTGGGAAGCAAAATGAACAGTCAGATATTCAGTATCTATCCCAGTAGTTGCAGAACTGTGCTGGAAACAATAACTCTCATCTTCTGAATATTTGAAAAATATTCTCCAAAGCTTTTCCTTCGTAGTTATTGGTGGTGATACCCGTAGCAAAATCTTTGCCTTACCAGATGAAGAAGAGAAATTCAGAATCAGATTTTTTTACATCCTGAACGGGATTCTCAAAAATTCCTATCAAAATTAGGTGCCTTTGGAAGCTTCTTCCTCATAAGTCTTTCCCCTTGTCAGAGTCAGAGAAAAATTGCCATTTAAAAGAATTGCAGAAAACCACCAGTCCATCCGTCTGTCCCAAGGTGTGATCAGCTCTTCCTGTGTCATTCTGTGGGCTGTTTGTGTAATTTATGCTTAAAATGGGCTGCTCGTTGAGGTTCTAAAAACTGCCAGGAAATCTGCTCCAGTGCTCCACTATCCTCACTGACCTATTGTAGTGTTTACCCTTATTTTTTGCTGGTTGCAGTTTAAGCCTTTAATTTCTATCCTATCTGTCATGGATAGGTGACTTCCTGTCCCTATGCAGGACTTTGAAACTTTGAAGACAGCAATGATGTTATCTGTCAGTCTTCTCTATTCTAGACTAAAAATCACTATTCCTTCAATATTTCCTTATAGCTCATGACTTCCAGACCACTAATAATTCTGTGCTTTCCTCTCAGTGGTCTCTCATTTGCCCATACATCTCCTGATGAACAATATACAGAACTGAACATAACGTTTCTTCAGAGTGAAATTATCAGCAGTGAGTGCAGAGGAAGCGTTAACTCACGTGTGTTATATACCACACACGAGTGTGTAGTCATTTCATTACACCATTCACATGTATTCAGCTGGTGGCGATCTACCTCTAGAACCCCAAAACTTTTCCTAGGTTACTTGTTACCTAAACCTATATTTTCTCAAATCTGTTTTTATGTTTGGTTATAATTATGCCCTCTGATTGCTCTTATAAAACAACATCGGGGCTTTTTTTTTTCCTTCTCCAAACAATTTCTCTGCCTTCCAATGTGTTTGCAGCTGAGTATCATTTGTGTATTTAATAAACA
Source organism: Phaethon lepturus (assembly GCF_000687285.1). Lineage (NCBI taxonomy): Eukaryota > Metazoa > Chordata > Aves > Phaethontiformes > Phaethontidae > Phaethon > Phaethon lepturus. The sequence continues at coordinate 39,162 of NW_010563081.1, forward strand.
GTCTTTATTCCTTCAAGCAAACATGTAAGAGTATTAGGCTAAAGACAAACTCCTTGGGAAATCCAACTTATGCATCATTCACTTTAAGGACAAACCCTTGATAGCTACTCTTTGAATATGATTTTCCAGCTACCTTTATACCCAAGATACAGGCTTTTCCTAAGCTTCCTTCCGAGAACGGTGTGTCAAACAGCATGAAAGCCAGGCTAGAATTGAGATAGAGGTTATCTGTTGCTTTTTCCCTGTCTGTAAAGCCTGTTACCCTGCTAGGGAAGGAAATTCAATTTATTTGAGATGATTAATTCTTGAGAAAGTCGTGTTGGCTGTAATTTGTCTCCCTGTTCTCATTTAAGCATTTACAAATAGTTTATTTATGATGGTACTTTCCTGGGACTTAAAGTCCCCCTACTGCTCCTTTTCTCCCACTTTAAAGATGGTCACTTCATTTTTCTTTTTCCAGTCTTCCAGAATTTTTCTCATTTTGTATTAGAACTTAGAGTGGTTCTCTGAATACTAAAGAGGGGAGATCATTGGGTCCAGCATGTTTAAGAGTACCTGTGTTTCTAAGAAATATTAAATTTATTCTTCCTTCCTGCTTGTGTTAAATGTTTGACCACATTTAACTTTTTAACAGAAGACTGAAGCAAGGAAGGCATCAGATGTTTCTCCTTTTAGTGACAGATTCATTGTACAGGAGTCATTGATTCAACTGTTTCTTGGTTTAGTCTCCTACGCAAAATGTACTTACAGAGAGTTTTTACGTGTTTATTTTTTATACCTTTCTGTATTTTTGCTTTCTGACTTTATTCCTAAAAGCCTACTGCCATTCTATTTTTATTTACCCATTAAGTCCAACTTTGTTGTCACTTCCTATTCATTGTGGGGAAAGA